>NW_012135636.1:3177482-3189131 GCF_000956105.1 Propithecus coquereli | reverse complement strand
ATATTTGGGCTTTTTTATTTTTCACAACTTTCATACACATATTGCAAATATCTATTTTTAGTATGTTTTGTTTTACTATTTTTATGATGTTTTGATATAAAGAAGTTTAAATTTCCACATGGTCAAATCTATCCACCTTTCTCTTTTTTTATTTCTGGATTTGGTGTCAAGTTTAAAAAATCTAGCATATTCAAGATTATAAAAATATTGTCAAAATTTTGCATACTATTCTTATACATTTGGCATTTAAATTTCTTCAATCCATTTGAAATTTATTTTGGTGTATGGTGGTAAAGTATAAATAAGTATAAATATTCTCATGTTTCCTATTTTATCATTGTTCAATATTATGTTTGTGAAGCATGCGCATTTTTATATTTAGCTCTAGTTCCTTAATTTTCATTGCTTTATAATATTCCATTGTATGAATTGAATGTATTGGTTGAATTATTTACCCATTGCCTTGTAAATGAGGTTTTATGTGAACCTCTTGTTCCTGGCTCCATGCAAAATTTCTCGAGGATATATACTTTTAAGTAAAATTGCTGAGTTGTAGGATGTATACTTCTTCAACTTTATACTAGGTATCATCCATTTGCTCTCCAAAGTAGTCGTACATTTACCTTCCTACAAGCAGAGTTTTCATCACTCCACAGCCTCATCAGTTTTTAGTATTTTCAAGGTTATAAACTTTTTTCAATCTAATCAATTTATTCTCCAAAATAGACTTTAGAATTCTGTTTTCATATTCTAAAAAATGTAACTCGTTGAGATTATTAACAGAATTTTTAACTTCACACATTCATTTGGAAGAATTAGCAGCTATGTATTATAAACTCTTCCCATCTCAGAACATGAGTTTTCTTTCCAATATCTTTTTGCCTCTTCATAAAGTTTTGCACTTTTTTATAGTCTTGAACATTTAATTCCTATGCATTTCATATTTTGTTGCTATTGTGAATAGACTTTTTTTTTCAAAAGGGTGATTTTTTATAGCCAAAAATTTACTTTATTCTTTTATTGACCTTGAATTTAAGTAGATTAGTGCCCCCAAAAGATGGAAAATATGTTAAGAACAAATAGCTGAGCACATCCATAGCATTATCTAAAATGTCAAATAAAAGGTCAGCTCTGAAATTAAATTTCAGCACCATTATGAACACTGCTGGTCCCCTTCATTTGATCTGCCCTACTCTCCTGAAGCCCTATTTTTTTTAAGTCACTTTTCAACAGCACCTCCTAGCAGGCTGTTAATCATGAAATGATCTAGAATTTGTCACATGGAGCAATGGGCAAAGGTGGACAACTGGGACCCTCCTCCCCAGAACCCTTTGCAACATCTTACTGAGCTTCCCTAGCAGCTATAAGGCCAGTGCCTAACCCCCAGCTTTAGCCATAGGCTCAAAACTCAAGGACACAGGAGAACAAGTTTAAGGATGGGGGTTCCTCAGTACCCCTCCCTTTCTCCCTTGAGCATCCACCCCTTCATCAGCAGGAATTATCAAGCACCTATGAGGGGCTGAGGACTGGGTCCAATGCTGTTAGAGTAAGGGAGGGAATATGGAAAGAACCTAAGACATAGTTCTTGCCCTCAAGGAGCATACACTGTAGCTGGAAAGATGACTAACGAGCATACAGAATTAGAAAAAAATTCAGTGCCTTTAAAGAGCAGTCTCATTTTTTCTATACTACTCTCAGCTACATCCAATTGTAGATGACAGATAGATGATAGATGATAGATAGATAGATAGAAATAGAGATACATAAAATATTTGAGACATTTTTGCTTCTGTGTTGCTTTATGAATTGGAACTATGGAAAATATTCTTTTGCTGCCACAAGTGCATGGAAGACTTAACATAATGCTGCTGTGTCTAATAGTGACAGCCAGGTACAAAGGGCACCGTTATTTTCCTTTGGGCCCTGAGTGTGTCTCTGCTACAATCACCACTCACTGTCCCTCACTTCTCACTCAGTTCCCTGGCTGTGGGTTGTTCTGGGCTACGGCACATTCCTGCCCAAAGAGGTTGAGCGCCCAGCTGTATTTAAGCAATCTCTACTGTGAAACAGTAAACTGCTTCTCAGAGCTTTGAAAGGAGTAGAAAAAAAAGTTCTGAACCCCGTGTCCCTGGGATTAATTTTATGTCTGTTTAAAAAAAAAAAATGGTCCCTCCCTCCAGCCCACTGCTTTAGAATGACACTTGGAGTAACAGCTAGTGAGAGAGAGATTAGTCTGTTCATTTGTCTTGCATTATGGTACACATCATTAAAGATCTAAATACAAAAGATATATACACAGTTGTGAAGATTAAAAGTGAATTGCAAGCTATTTTGATTCTTCAGAGGGAATTAATAGTATCACATTGCTTAATCTTTTGTAGAGGGCTTACAGAGTAGTTTTGTAAATATGATCTCCTTTAATTTCCACAACAACCCAGTCAGGTAATATTACTCCCACCCAATCCATAAATCTTAAGGCTAGAAGGGACTTGAAGGCCTATCCTACAGATAAGAAAATAGGTTCAGAGTAGTTCACTGAGGTCGCACAGCTGGTAGAGATGGGACTACAAAACCCAGTTATGACACCCACGCCTGTTGCCTTTCTATCACACTGTGAAGCTCTCGCTATCTCAATCAGGGAAAGCTAGAAGTGGTCATTTAGTCTGTAGGTCACCACCAGGAAGGAAGGAAAAGGAGATGCTCAAGTGTTTCAAATGTATAATGGCTCTGTTTTATGACCACATCAGTTG
Organism: Propithecus coquereli; assembly: GCF_000956105.1. NCBI lineage: Eukaryota > Metazoa > Chordata > Mammalia > Primates > Indriidae > Propithecus > Propithecus coquereli. The sequence continues at coordinate 3,186,381 of NW_012135636.1, read as the reverse complement.
AGATCCCCCCACATTCAAGGCTATAGGAAGGTGAGGAATGGACCCCTTTAAACCTCCTATGGTTCATGTGCCAATGTTAAACTGACAGAGAAGTGAACAGCCCCTCATTCAGCCTGCCCAGCCCCAAGGGAAAATTGGGTCCTAGTTAATGCATCCCGCCTGGTCTTTCTTAGGGGCTGCCTGGGTCTGGAATTCCAGAACCTCTGAGAAGGAAGGTCATTTCTCAGGCTGACTGTGATGCTTAGGGACAAAATTTACTCAAAATCTTAAAACTCCATTAGAATAAATTCCACATAGAATGGAACCAAATGATACAGTTCTTCCCCAGACTCAAAGCTATGGAATATTTCCAGAACAAAGATAACTTTCCAGCCCCAGCTTCCTCACACCAATCTGTATGTGAGCCCATCAGATGTACTGACTAGGCTAGAGACAAGGTGAAAACCAAGATAGGAAGAGAGTAAAGGACCATTTATTTTATCAGCAGAGCTCTGTGTTTACTTTCGTGTTAGACAACTGACATGGAAGATTCAGAGGTGAGACAGGTTGCCCAAGGATTCTACCCCAACCTCCTTCCCCTGGTGGGGTGGTGTAGTGTGTGGCCGCCTAGCTAAGCTCTTTACTTGGCAAGCCACCAGCCATTTGGGACAGACAACTGGGTCACCATGCCCCCTGACATCAACACTGTTCAGACACTGGAGCAAGTAAGACAGGAATTTAATCCAAAGATTGGTTTTGGAGAACCACACTTAGACTGGAAGGCTGAGCCCCTGAAAAAGATCTGTCTCGCCAGCTGGCCAAAATAAATACGTGCAAAAATAAAAGGAAAGGGGAGAAAAGCAGATTATAAATAGTTTTTCCAGACATGCAATTCTAAACCTAAGTCCAGATATGCACTTTAGAAAGAAAAAAAGTGCCCTAGTCTTTTGAAATATTTCATCTCTGGAAACAACCTCATTTTACTTTGATTAAGAAAACTGACAAAGACTGAGATCAAGGAACTTATATGCATTTATGAAGAAGTTCATTATTCTGAACATTAAAGAATTAATACAAGGCTGAAAGGCATGTTGGTTGATTATTACTGATATAAAACATACATAACTCCCTTCCATATCCTGTTAGCATTGACTTTTTGTTGTGAATTGCTGAAATCCATGTCCACATATTAAACCTATTTCTTTTTTGAGGGATCAAATTTTTTCCCAAATACTAATTTCAACAAATATACATCGAATGCCTACTATGAGCTGGGCACTCCATTACTGATTCAGGAATTCTTGGTTTTTATGTTGAGAAAAGGAAGAAGAGAAAGGAAGTGAAATTCCCAAGAGGAAATCTTATAAGAGACTTGATTGGTTACAATGCTAATCTTCTTGTAACTTAGGAAAGTGCACATCAAATGTGAAGAAGCTTTTATACTCCCATTAAGAAGAGATGGGTATTGTTTTGTTTGTGCTCATAATGAACATGGTCATTTTATCATATTCTGAAATGGTAGCAAGCATTGGTTGTTTTCAATTCCACAGTTTCAAATAGAGACAATGGCAGTGAAACAAAACTGTTATGAATTATATATTATTTTGTGTCAGGAGTTTAACAATGATATATCTAGTAAGTAGGCCATTTAAAATTCTTCAACAGCAAAGAAATAATTCATCTATAACCTATAATATTATGTAAAATGGGAAAAAATATATTCTTATAATTAACTGCTACATTCACTTGTTCTAAGGCTCGTGGGCCTAGAATAACAGAATGTTTGCAGCTAGTAATACCATCCATATCCTAAATAGCTTTTTAATGATCCTGTTCTTCTTTGGTTAAATTATGTCACATAAAACCTCCCAGAGAAATGAAACGGAAAACAGTAATGAACAAGACATTTAAAGTTCCCAAATTCATTCAATAGCCTTGTCAATACACTCATCCCAGTACTGAGCACACTTTCAACGCAGCCACTCTGACCTTTCTAATGAGCATCTTATGAGAATCACAACTGCCATAAAAAGAAAAAGAGCTTATTAACCAGGAAAGTTTATATCCCAGGTAAGCCTCATACATTAAATATTGCATAATCCATTCACTGGGGAGCAGAAAGGATCAATATTCTATGTACAGTAATCTCAAATAAGCTTAAATGAATATTTTTGTATTTGTATAATAATGACATACTCTGAACTCTAAATTATGAGTAAACATTTTAACACAAAGCATATAAACACTTTTCATTGTTTTTGAAAATTCACTTATAACTGTTAATTATGCCTTTGATGCCTGATCCGTTTGTACATGAGTTATACTATAAATGAAAGTCAAAGAGAAGATGCCTTTATTTGGCTACCATATAGTGTAACTATTAATAATTTTCCATATCAAAGTATATTTATTCTTTTTCATTACAGATTGAGGTAGATTGGAAAGGTGCTTAGGAATATCAGTCTTTATATAACCCTCCCAGGTTGATATTTAATACCAAACTTTTGTAGACTAATAGCTAAAAATATCTTTGAAGACTCTGAAATCAAAGAAATATGGATTACGGGGGATGAATAATGACAAAAAGTTTCAAAAACAAATCCACTCATGGTGTATTGATGCTGCATCTATATGCTTCATGTTTAATTATGTCTTAATATGTGCTTTCCCACATAAATTATGTCTGGTTTTGTGGTAAAGCTCAGACTAATTATGTTTCTTTTATAGTGTCTAACACAATATGATGGCTGTTTAATAAAAACCTTTGATGATGATTACAAACCCCCAGCATAACTCCAGTTACCACAAGGGTGTCTTGTGAAAAAAATTGTTTTAACAAATTTATAAGCACCAAAGTCTTCCAGTAGTGACTTGTCACTGTTTTTAAGTATTCTTTTTCAGTCAAAAGGAAACGGAGTAGGCCAGCGCTTCTCAAACATGAATACAGATGCTCATTCAGGAAGTCTGGGGTGGGGCTTGAGATTCCGCATTTCTAACATGCTCCCAGGAGAGGTGGGAGCTGCTAGTCCAGGAGATACACTTTTATGTAGACAGAGAATAGAAAAATGTTGCCAGGATACTGGCAAATGGCCTCAACACCTTACTGGAGTGTTCCTTGGATTTTTATGTTTTTCTAAGAAGAGGCTCTTCCCAAACACTACCTACCTTCTCAGCTAAATGATAGCAAAGAATGGCCTCATTGCTCTGAGGACAGATCCTTCTGGTGGAAGATAGGAAGTCTTGATAGTCTAGCTCTGATATAAAGGAATTACATTCATCCCTCACCGACTGAAGAACTCATTCATTACCCAAACATCTGTTGAGCAATACCAAACTGCCTGGTGCTCTTCTATGCACTGTCAGGCAGACAGAATTAAAAAGGCGCAAACACTATGTTTGAAGAACTTGCAGTACGGTGGGAAAGATGAAACATCTTCCCCAACACAAGCAACTGCACACCCACATGGAAATGAATCGGTGTCCTTGAAGAAGTGAAAAGCTAGGGGAGCTGAGCAAAGAGGTGACGCACAGTTGTGTGAATCAAGGGTGACCTTCTGAAGGGTGAGCTGGGTTGAACATGCAGAGATGGAGAGTGAGGAACAACAGACACACAGGTACAGGAAGAAATACGGATGTTTTGGTAACATTTTAATTTCTACAACTAAAATGATTAACATTTAACAATCTAGGGTATGTTTTATTAAAACATTTTTCAGGACTTCAAAGATTAGACTAGAGTTTCTCAAAGCTCTAGAGTTCTTAAAGTGGGATTTCTTTTTATTTTTTTGTTTTGTTTTTAATTTTAAAGTGGGGTTTCTGAACCAGTGGCAGCATTCATATCACCCAGGAACTCAACAGAAATGCAAGTTCTTGGTTCCTACCCAGGACCTACTGGATCAGAAACTCTGGGGTGAGGCCTAGAGATCTGTGTTGTACTAACATTAACAACAAGCCTTCCTCGATTAAGTTTGAAAACCACTAGACCAGACCTTCTCTGCTTCAGTATAGATAGGAATCTCCTTGGGAGCTTATTGAAATACAGATTCCTGTGTTCCACCTCAAAGAAAACAATTTATCAAAACTGAGGGAAGGCTTGAAATTTGTATTTTTAATAAGAATCCGACCCTATTCTGACACAGGTGAACTATAGACTCTATTTTGAGAAATAATAAGTTAGAATATAGTCTCAGAACAGGAGATGAAGAAAAGAAAAAAGGTGGGCCAGTCAATAAAAACAGGTAGGAGAGGGGAAAAAAGATTAAGAAAAATTGCACAATGCTTGTCCGTATGACACTAGCCAGTAAGCAAAGGGGTTGACTCTGAAAGCTCTGGAAAGAAAATCAGATCCAGAAAACTGATACCTAAGTAACATACACATTTCATAAAGTTTGATGGACAGTTCCACGAGGATTTCTCAATAGTCATAAACAATTCCTCTTTTATAACAGAGGTCCCTGAGTATGACTTCTCTTGACATTACAAGTGTAGAGAAATTGATCGAGTTCTTCCCCGTTCGGTGCCCAAGAACTCGATAAGCCATCGCCGTTTTTAAAAGACTGTGGTTTATTGCTTGTGGGTCACAGGAGAGCTCAATGGTAGAAATTACTCTGAAAGCCTTGTCCTGTTTAGAGTGCTAGGTCAGCATTAGCCACTTCCTCTCAGAGATTCCTTTCTTTTTCCTATAAACTTTCAGGGATAAATCTCAGAGTGACTTAGTATCTGGAAAATAAAGTTCCAGCTTAATAGCAGCTATAACCCTACAGCATTGTGAAGTTAATTATTAGGTTTTAAGATTGAGTTTTATCCTCTAATCTTCCTCATTTTGAAACAAAATTGAATTGCCCACTTTGTGTCTAGGTTATCCCAAACATGAGATAAAACATGAAGCTCCTGAAGTCCTCAAGGAGACACATAATTTCCGGGGTGCCGAGAGATAGAGTTTCCAGGGCACAGATCTGCAACTCCTTTGTACGGTGCCTTTCCTCCCTATGCTGTTCGGGATCCTAGCAAAAAGTAGAGTCTCTGGGGTCAAATTACTCTACCCCTTACCAATACATGACTTTTGGCAAATTATCCAACCTCTCTCTGCTTCAGTTTTTTCATCTATAAAATGGGGGCGTTAATTATAATAGCTTCATGGGGTAGCCACAGTAATTAAAGAGGTAATGCATATAAAAAATTTAGAAAAATCTTGACAGTAAGCACTTCAATGTTTTTGGTATTGCCCATATTTTATATAGCACAGAATGGGTCTAAGTAAACAGGAAGATGCCACTTAAAATATTTTATTTATTTTACTTTATCTTATTTTATTTTTAGAGACAGGGTCTCACTATGTTGCCCAGGCTGGTCTCGAACTCCTGGCCTCAAGTAATCCTCCCTCCTCAATCTCCCAAGTAGCTGGGACCACAGCAAGTTCCACCATGCCCACTTAAAATATTAAATAAAAACACATGTATCAACAAAAGTACTTTGAGAAATGAATTAGTCTACATCCAGTCAAGAATGCACTATATTAAAATTTAAAAAAAACTGAAAAAGAGGGATTCAACCTTTTAAATCTTGCTTTATTGGTATTTCCATTCCAAAATATTCCTGAAATAGAGTTTCTCAGGTAGCCTGGGTTTGTATTGTGGCTCTACATTTAAGTATGGGACCTCATCGAGCCACCTAACCTCCTGGACTCAAGTTCCCTCATCTGCAGAATGGGCTAACAATGCATTGGGCGGATTCAGCGAGCACCTCAGCGGATCCTCAGGAGAGACTGCCACCATGGTGCTGTGGTGGCAGAGGCCGCTGTCGTCTCACAGTTCCCCACAGTGAGAAGGAATGCTGGCCTGTGGGTCTGCAGCACATCCCAAAGCAGCCGCCCGAAAAAGGAGAAATGTCTCCAAAGTCTGTGCTTTACCATTAAGATTTACGTGAATTTTTAAAGTTCTGTTCCATGACATAGCTGTATCTTTTTATATAAAAATATTTTAAATTACTTTCCAGTTAAATAATTAAAATTTCTCTCTCCTCTTTCCCCTCCCTAATCCCCCCTACTAACTCTCCTTCTTACACTCCTCAAGTAAAATTGATACTCCTTGGCTACTCACTTATTCCAGTTTCAGAAACCTTGAAGGAAGGTTCTACGCAAAAATCATATTTTCACAACCAAGCTACAATAAGAAATCTAGCATATTAAACTCTTTCCTAGATTGCCAAGATTTTTTAATTCCCAAACATTCTTCCCCCACCTTGTCTACTTACCATCAAAGATCCAATAAAGTAAAAATGCAGCATAGGAATTGAAAGCAGAAGACGCAATACCAGAAAAGTCGGTATTCTGTGGCGATGAGAATGCGCTGCAGAGCTATCACACAACTCATACATTATTCAGGGCAAATTACGCCCAGATAAGTTGTGTTGAGATGTCTCCCACATCTCAAAGGCACAGGGTTCTACTATAGAATTTGTCAATTTTCTGAATAGGTCTCCAAGACTTTAATAAAATCATTGCTCTATCATTGTTAAGGAAAGAAGATCTCATCTCTAGTTTTTGCATAATAAAATGCCTTAACTTAGATACTCAAATTTTTATCTTGGTCTTCTAATTCAAAAGAGAGATTTGTTCCTGGCTTATAAAGCAAACATACCTAAAATGATGGTCTCCCAGTTTAATAAATTCAGCTTTTGATGATTTAGAACAGGCTTTGAAAAAAAAAAAATACCTTACTACTGGGTAATAGTCAGAATGCCATAAATATGAAGTTAAATTCCCAATTACTTTTTCTTTCTTTAAATATGTCGTTAAGTTGATTTATAAACTTATATAGTTCTCCTGTGGGAAGGTTATAGAAAGAAAGAAATGCTTCATCCAAAACAGTTAGAGATCTTTCCCTTAGATCTTAGACTCATGTAAGTAAAATATTGTACTTTAAAGTGTCATGTGATGATTATATTTATACACACATATATATGTAGATAGGAACAATAAATGGAGTTGTCTAAACTATTAACCAATTGAAGTAAGACTAAGGAGAATATTTGTATTTGGAACGTAAATGATGTTTTTTTTTTTTTTTTTGAGACAGAGTCTTGCTTTGTTGCCCTGGCTAGAGTGAGTGCCGTGGCGTCAGCCTAGCTCACAGCAACCTCAAACTCCTGGGCTCAAGCGATCCTCCTGCCTCAGCCTCCCGAGTAGCTGGGACTACAGGCATGCGCCACCATGTCCGGCTAATTTTTTCTATATATATATATATTTTTAGTTGTCCAGATCATTTCTTTCTATTTTTTTTGGTAGAGACGGGGTCTCGCTCTTGCTCAGGCTGGTCTCAAACTCCTGACCTTGAGCGATCCACCCGCCTCGGCCTCCCAGAGTGCTAGGATTACAGGTGTGAGCCACCGCGCCCGGCCGTAAATGATGTTTTTTCCATTTTGTGATTTATTACTTGTAAGTCATGATTATAAAATTACAAGTATCATCAACATAAACCACTGGTCTCCTAAGATTACTTTTTGTATTAAAATTGGTGTAATAAAGTTGATAGATATGCTAAGATTAAATTTTCAGTGATTGCATTTTTTTCTTTTTATCAGAGGTTTTGGAGTTCTTTATATTTTCAGAGCACATGCAAAGTAGTATCTTCTGTACTTCTGGGAAGGTAAAAGACCTCAATTGACCCACAGTTTTAGCAGCAAATTTTATATTTTCCTTGGAAATTTAACTGACTATTTTGGAAAAAGAGTTTTTAAGGCTAAGTTTTTGTAAGAGATGGTCATGATGCAAGCGTGGACCTGAGATGCTGTGTGGGCAGGACCTGCCTGTCCCAGTGGGACCCCTGAAGTGTCCCTGCCCCTAGACTCCAGCTCAGAGGCTGCTGTAGATACCCAGGGAAAAGGCAACGTTGATCTTTTATAGTCTTAAATGTTGCCTCAAATAAGCTATTTAACTTGGGAGGGGCGAAATATTATATTTTTCTTATTATAAAACCAAGACATGCTCAATGACTAAAAAATAATCAGAGAAGGCAGAAGTGTCAAAAGCAAAAAAATAAAACCGAAGATCTCTTAAACCTCCCACACAACTTCTACCAGCAAACCCTACACCATCAATGCCATTCTCTGTAGGTACTCGCTGTTAACGGCTGGTGTATAAAAATCATGTAATAACTTTCTATGAAAATATAATCTGTATATGTATGATTTTATTATACAATAAAGTGGAATCTTACTATATTATACATAGTGTTCTGCATGTCCATATGGAAAACCGAATTATCACTAGAAGGCTTTTTGGATAGAATAAAATCAGAAAAAGTAGTTGTTGAATTGCCTTACTGGTTTAGCGGATTAAAGCTATGACAATGGTATGCTCCATTTACTTTATGGGAATTTACCAACAGATAGATCAAAGATGAGAACGTCATTGTTCACTGTTTAGAGAACTTGATCAGCACACAGAGCCAGAAACATGCATATAAACATTTGCACTCTGACAATTCCCTCCCCTCATGCTAAGTTATACAAGTACACACTATGTCCCCATGATTAGTACAACCTTTCTTTAAAAAGGATAGTAAAATTTTAAAATGTGCATGGTCTCTTATGCACTATACTTTGTTGGGTTACAACTTGATTATGTTATATCATTGTCCAATTATTAAGATCACAATGGTTAGCTTAAGATGTTGATACCTCATTATTTCAGACATTACACCCTCATCACCTTCACAGAGTTCTGTTTTCAGCTACCTACTTGTTGACTAATCCTTAGGGTAAGTCATTTTTACAGCAGGCTGATCTGATCCATTATGTCTTGATTTTTTTAAATTCATTTTTTTAAGGTTAATGCTTATCTTATCTTGTGGTACTATGGCTGCCATGTGTGTGTGTGTGTGTGTGTGTGTGTGTGTGTGTGAGAGAGAGAGAGAGAGAG
>NW_012135636.1:3160390-3177432 GCF_000956105.1 Propithecus coquereli | reverse complement strand
GAGAGAGAGAGAGAGAGAGAGAGAGAGAGAGAGAGAGTGAGAGAGAGAGAGAGAGAGTTAGGCACAGTGAAAGCTGAGTAGACACTAAGGACAAAATATTAAATAAGAAACGTACTGAGGATGTGTGCAGTCACTGCTTGGACCTTTGAAGAGTCTAGGTTTGCCTAGATTTGCCATAGAAATGAATAGTAAAATATAAATCTGTATTGTGTTGAGTAATACTGTGTGAGTATCCAGACCTGTCTTTTCTTTAAATAAATTCATCCAATATTTATGAAGCACCTACTATGTGCCAGGAACTGTGATAAGCATTGGTGATACAATGGTGAACATATAGACATAATCCCTGCCCTCGTGGGGTTTCCAGCCTAGCGAGGAAGACAGCCATTAAGCAAGGGTATACACAGGTGAGGGGTGTTCCCAAAGAGTAGGTGGCAGTGCTGTGGAAGTATATAATAAAAGATCTAAGCCACCCTCTGGATAGGGGACAAAATTCCTTCCAGAGAATAAATTAGTCAGGCAAAGATGAGAAGAGGAAGGGATTTTGAATGCTGTCTGGGATCTCACAGTGAATGGTCATTAAGGTTCCTGTTATTTTGGGAAATCAATGATTCTAAGACATTGACTAGCAGAACATTTTTTATGATATTGGAGAACTTCTAGGAGTAAGATCTTACTGTTACTTCATGCTAAGAATATATACTGGGACTCCCAAAGTACAAGATTATTGCTTCTGACTCTGACCTGCCTGTCCAGGCACCGATCAACCTATGCTTCTTGTTCATTCTCTTTCTCACCCATCTCAACAGGCATTAGATGTCTTTCCCTCCCTCACTCTGATTACTCTTCCAGCTACACTCATCAAGCAACAATACAATAATACTGTTAAGTACAATGTTTCCCAAAATGTAATATGAATAACTCAGGTATAAAAATAGACATTTTAGGTTAGAACAAGGACAAATTTTTAATAATTATGCATTTATTTTTACAAATTTCTTCTTTTAAAATAAATTCAATTAATATTAGCAAGTCAATTTAAGGAAACATATTGAGTAAATAAAAGTGGAACAAAGTTTGGGCAACATTGTTATGTCAGGGGTACTCTAAACTGATTATTTAATCTTTGTGTACTTCATTTTTTTCCTCTGTAAAATGGGAATAATAATACCTGCCTCACTGGTAAGGGTGAAGTGGAAATGTTCTTAAGCCATAGCCGAGTATTTGATACATAACAGGTTTTTAACAAATGATGGTGTCCTTTTTCTCCCTTTCTTACTACCTACATGTTACCTTTCTGCTGTCAATTCCTACCTGGCCTTTACTATTAAAGATGAAATATAAGATATTGCACATTGACTATATTTCAAATTAAAAGCTTGAGATTGTCTTATTACTATTGTGCATTTATCTAAAGTTAGGATGGATAAATAGACAGAAGATAGACAGATAGATAGACAGATAGACACAGGCATAAATATACATATGCCAGTACAAAAAGAAGTGCTAAAGACTGTAAATCCTTTTTCTGCACTAAAATCATTAGAGAGGCAGACAAAGAGCTTTAATATCATTATAATAAATACTGTGTCTATCTTCTCTTGCTTTTTTCAGGTGAATAGGAGTAGGAAGTGCAGAGTGAGCTTTGAAACTAAAATAAGACTTCACCCTCAACAAGCCTTTGCCGGAGGAGAGGGAGGTGAGAGAGGGAAGGGAAAAAGCCAACAAAGGGTGTGTTATAGAAGTTATATTGCGGCCAAGTGGGGCTCAGTCCCACTGGGGAAGTCAGGGGGAGTTCTTCCCCCGAGAGGCGAGGGAGCTGAAGAGTTTATGCTTTAATCCCGAACTGTCATTAGCTGAAGGTCGCTCCTAGTATCCTTAACTCCTCCAGTCTGGCCTGGCCTCTGCATGGACTGAGAAATGCCTCAGGCAGAAAATCCCAGGTGCTTGCAGTAGAGCACTGTTGGTGCATACAGCAACTGTGGGTGCCCAGGGGTTATGGACAAGGGGACATAAAGTATATTGACGAGTTAGACATGACGTGTGACCCTTGGTATCATTTCCCCATCATTATCACATCCTGCTTCATGTTGTAAGTATTTGTGTATAATTATAAAAAATATTAAATTGTCCAGGTGTGGTGGCTCATGTCTATAATCCTAACCCCTTGGGAGGCTAAGGTGGTAGGATCGCTTGAGACCAAGAATTCGAGACCAGACTGAGCAACAGACAAAATATGTCTCTACAAAAAATACAAAAATTAGCTGGGCCTGGTGGCACATAACTGTAGTCCCAGCTACTCGGGAGGCTGAGGGAGGAGGATCGCTTGAGCTCAGGAGTTTGAGGCTGTGGTGAGCTATGACAATACCACTGCACTCTAGCCTGGACAATAGAGCAAGACCCTGTCTCAGAAATATATATATTACATTAAAATGAATTGTCTTAACCTAGGCTCCCCCAGAAATTACAGCCTGAGACAAATGCTTCTGTGCCATCACTTCATCAAGAAGTACAATCCCAGGAAACCAGGGATGGTGAAAAAAAGGGAATGAGGCAGGGAAGAGAGAAGCACCAGTATGAGGTGTGTTTTTAAAGGTGGCCACTGGTAGGTGCAACTGGTTGCTTAATCACCCAGGACCATCCTCCAGGAAGGTATAGAAACTGAATGTCTCGGGACACTCCACCAAGAGATGGAAGGGATTAGAATTTATCTATCAATTCCTTTCTCCCATTATCAAAGGTTCATTGGACAGGGACTAGGGTCCCCTGCATATCCACAGTACACATGGGTGAGCACTGAGAGAAACCCGCAGCATCTAATACCTCAGCATTGACAAAGAAGCCTCAGGACAGTCAGCAAGAGACGTGTGGCGCAGGCAGGAGGCACAGGTGCATGAGGTTGGTCTGACTCTCATCTGTGGCTGGGGCAGGGACAAAGTGAAGGTAACAGGATCTGAAGCAGCTTATTAAATGTGTCTGATTTACCAACTGAAATAACTCATTGGGGATGACTCAGTCCTCACGTGAACCCACATATCATGCCAATAAAATTATCCTGAAATGGTACAGTTTCAGGGTTTACAAATTAAAATCAATTTTCTATTGTGAAAATCTGGTGCATCAAACTAAAAGGAAGCTGACTGGATAGAAGTGCTTTTTCTAAAATGCATGATCACTATGAAAACAGGTCATGGAAAAGTAAAACCAAGAAGGAAAATAAACTGAGTGAAGCAAATCTGAATGAATTAAAAGTTAGGAAGCCTTATTATTATCAGTGAGGCAAAGGGAAGGGGCTCTCTGGTTCATTCAAGGATCCCTCAGAAACATTCTATAAAAAAATTTGTAGCAGTTTTATATTTATTTTTACTCATCAACTGCTATGAGGCACTAGTTATAAGTGCATACTGATTTTATATATGTTTATGAAATCTGCATTAGAGAGGCACGGGGACTATCTCAAGGGAACAGGATGCTCAGAATCTCTGTAAGTGCTGCCTTGGGAGGCAGGCACCATGTAAAAGGGAAACATGTTTATCTATGGGAAGAATGTGGGTACCAGGAAGGATACAGGCCAGTATACGCATTGTTTAAAGGAGAGAGAAAATATACTGGAATTCAGTTTCTTTATAGTTTTCAGCTCCATATTTATGCATTTAAATCTAGATACTGTTGAATATATTACGAGTAGGGATTGATGAAAACGTCAAAGACACTTTTTCTATAAATTAAGGAAATTATTTTAAAGAGAATATTTTAAGTGTTAAGAAATATTCCCATTTCAACTCTGCATCATATGAAGAAATTCAGTTATTGAGGCATTTCAAAAGTTCAGAAAATAATCTAAAAGTTTTATAATTAATGTACCATTTTGTTAAAATGTGTTAAAGGGTTATACAGAAGACGAGGCATAATGAATACAATAATGAAAATAGTGCAACCTTTTAAACAACCATTATATTTCAGTTTTAGGAAGAACAGCTTTGTAAATTACTGCAGAAACCACAGTCTATGTAATTATGTAACTGAGGCATATTCTTCAAGATCAAGTGCTTGGTTATAGTCAGCCATAGCTTCCTCAATCAGGCCTATTTTACCACGAACTTTTGCTCTAAGATTATATACTACAGCATCATTAGGCACCAAAGACAGGGCTGCAAAAGAAAAAAAATTCAAGGTATGTTTATGCCAGCATTAAAAAATAATCTCATTTTAAAAAAAAAATTTTATAATATAAGAACTTTGATATTATTTATATGAAAACATGTTTCCTCAAACATAACTAGTCAAATTAAAAATATTGAATCTTTTTAAGAAAACTATCTTGGGGAAACACAGTATAATGTCCTTCTTTGAAAGGTTGGCATTGTCTGTGTATGATTTCCTAATAAGTCTTTATATTTCAGCTTACCAAAGATGTTAGTAAAGATATTACATAAAGGAATCCATATTAATTACATTAAGGACATGTTATCTAAAAACATTAATTCTTATGTAAGTTTATCTAGACAAAAAGACCTGGTGACTTTCTTCTTTTATTGTCTAAAAACAATCACATCAACAACGGTAATTTTACCAAAATAATTACTAAAAATATACCTTTACTAAGGTCTTCCTCAGCTAGTTCATATTGTTTTAAACAGCAGTATAATTGTGCTCTGTTAAAATATATTGCAGCCCAAAAGGGACAGCTTTCAATTGCATATGCAAAATCTTCTTTCGCTTCTTCATATTTCTTTAATATTGTATTTGCAATAGCTCGATTCATGAGAACATATTTGTTTCCTGGATCAAACATTAAAGCCTTTGAGAAGTAGTCACTGGCCTATAAAACGTGAAGATAATGATAATTGGAATATATTTCCATTGGCAGCCATACAAAAATTTTAAGCACATTTATTCATAATTTAAAATTAAGGCCAATGGTATACCAAGGGGCCAGTGGAAGCATTTCAGCCCAGATACAGAGGTGCATTGTCTGCAAAGAATGTAAAAACCAATAATAAAACTGAACAAAAGTTGGCTTTGTGTTATTACCATGTGTCAGCAATTCCAAACAATGTCAATGATAAAATACTCCTCCTTGCTGGGTTGAAATTCTCCCACTACCTGCCACTCAAACCGTATATCCCTGTATATAACTTAAAAAAAAAAAAAAAGATAAAACACAAATTAGAAAAGAAGGCCATACAGGAAGGTAAAATACAAATGAGAAAAGTAACAGTTTGCCTATAAAAACAGAATAAGAGCTAAACAGATAAATGAATTTTCAAAATAAGGTTCTAAGCCATATCAAAAGGGATAAAACTTAGTTACACTATAAAACATTATAAGAAACGGAGAGGAAAAATCAGGTTGTCAAGAAGACCCTTTGACTATTATCGTATAGATTATTCAAAACTCATCATCGTCCTCAAAATGTATAGTGCAGACCAGTGTTGTGGTCCGGGTCCAAGAGCCATTTGCTACAGGTCCGCAAAGAGGTAAGTACCAAAATTGAGAGTAAATAATAAATAACTTCTATAACATTTTGACATGATTATGATATCTAAGCACATGATCATATTGTGTTTTAGCAATGGATATTGATCTACAATAAATCGCAGATTTTTTTGGGAACTGGTCCTTCACCATAAATGGTTTGAGATGCTGTTTAGACATCCTACTACTCAAGCTAGAAATCTTTTCTCTAACACCCTGATGGATGAAAATTTGGCTTCTACTTTTTAAAACTTACCTTAAAGGGAAAGTCACTTTTCACAGTATAGTTTGTCATTCACCAATTACTTTCCACTCAATGTTTTCCCAGTTCACCACAATCTGGCTTCTATCTATCTCCCTTATTCCATGAATTCTTCTCTTGCTAAGGTTGCCAATGTCCTCAAGCTAACGGACATTTCCTAGATCTTTTCTTCCATGACATTTCTTTGACATGGACACTCTTGATCTTTCCTTACTTCTTAAAATCTTCTCTGCTCTAGAGTGTCTTACTAGCTTTTCTCCTACCTCTCTGATCATTTTTTCTATTTCCTTCACTGAACTATTTTCCTCTCTGTTTCTCAAAGATCTGTCCTCTATTCACTTCCATTATGGGTGATATGGAACGTTGATTGCATGGTGGCTGGGAGCCCAGACCATGGAGCCAGATTACTGAGTTCATATCCTGCCTCTAACTTGGGTGAGTTACCAAAGCTCTATTTGCATCAATTTCCTCATCTGAAAAACAAAGGTAACAAATAAAATTCCATTTCCAGTGTTGATGTGAGAATTAAGTGAGCTAATATGTAAAGTACTGAGAACAATATGCAAAATGTAGTGCTCACTCAATCAATTATTATTGAAGTATCATTTTTTCCCAATGTCTGTAAGTGGAGCAGCAACATAGCCTTCAGGTAATACTACATGAACTTTTCTTTCTCTGACTTTCGAAAGGAAAGGCAATTAGACCAAGATCCTATAACCCATCCCTTCCCTGGATGGTAGCTATTCTATACCACATTTAAGTACAATTAAAGGATCTATTGAGATGGGGCATAATTGACATCCATCTGTGAAGAGCTTGAAGAGAATTCACTCCTCAAAAGAAGGCTCACTCACAATCATCAGAGATGAGGCAAGGGAAAGACTCCAAGCAGGACCAAGAGTTTCTTCATAAAGTAATTTGGGCTTCATTTTAATTCACCAATAAATGATCAATAAAACCTATACGATTATATACCACAAAAGCATAGCTTCAACCATGTAGGAACAAATGCCTACCTTGGCTAAGAGAAAAGAACTCAGTAAAACACCAATAGCACACCTAACTTTGTACAATGTAACTTTCTATTATAGCTTCCAAAATATATTACTTAGAAAATGAAAACCTACAAACTTCGTGAGGTTACTTGAAGTATAGGAATATTAACTATAAAGCAATTAGAGGTTAAAGACACCTACTAAAGTATTAACTATATAAAGTTACTTTAGTGAAGTAATACTTTACTAAATTACTAAATTTAGTTACTAAATTACTTTAGTAAAGTAATACTAAAGTATTAACTATAAAGCAATTAGAAGCTAAAGACACCAACGGATGGCCTTGATTTTTTAACAATTGGTCTAATGCCCTCAATATCTGTAATGTGTATTCTACCTGAGTTAAAAAACAAGCAAGCAAGCATTATGGACCAAAATGTGTCGAATACTGCCAAAACAGTACTTGGGGAAAAGGCATAACCTTTAGTAACTTATTACAATATTAGTGAAAGGGTAATAACAAATGAACTAAGTTTCCAACTCAAAAAGATAGACAAAGAACAAGAGAAATTGAAGGGAAGTAGAATAAAAGAGTGACTATAGATAAAAAGCAAAAATTAAAAAAGAGTTTGAATCCTATAAATGCATCACAATTCAAATAAATTCAAAAATAGAAAATATCATCTAATAACTCAACATTTTTATATCAGACATTATGAATTGGGGTCCAAAGAGGTTAAGGGGGGGGTCATACAAAACCAGAACTAAAATCCAAATCTTCTCACTCCCAGTCAAGTGATCATGTGACTGAAATTTAGAAAAGGTATAAATTAAGATGAGTTAGATAATCACATCATAAGGAAGGTCTTGAGGGAAGTCTAAGGGGGGAAAAGAACAAAGGACTCCAGGCTGGAAGCTGGTTTCAATAGATATAGCCAGGCAAGTGCTAACACTTTGAAAAGTCCAAAAGATTGTTTACTGGACAAGCGTTGAATGTTTGATGATAATGAGGAGAAGAAATCCCCAGAGGTGTAAACATTTAATAAATAATTATAAACATCCCTATGAAAGGGAACATTTAAAAAAAAAAGAGTGAATGAATTAATGAATTATTAGCCTGACATAGTAAGGATTACATTTTGAAACTATATATATGATAAAGAAAGCATTTAATGTCAAAAAGGAAATATTAAGAAAACTCACATTACCTGGGAAAACTGCCTGTGGTGAAAGTAGATATTTCCTGCATTAAAGTAAGCAAGTGAGTACTTGGGGTTTAAAGAAATTGCTGCTTGATAGTCTTTCATTGCATTCTGTCGTTGACCCATAAATTCATGAATCACACCACGATTTGTTAAGAATTCTGCTGTAGTATTGATCTGCAATATAATAGTATGAGTATTTAGCATCTGGGAATAGTATTTATCTCCAATTTCATGTCTGCAAAAACGAACGTTATGAAATCTACTTGTGGGAAACTAGTAATTTTATAGGGCAGGTAAAAATCCCATTAGAGCAAATATTTTGAGAAAG
Organism: Propithecus coquereli; assembly: GCF_000956105.1. Classification (NCBI taxonomy): domain Eukaryota; kingdom Metazoa; phylum Chordata; class Mammalia; order Primates; family Indriidae; genus Propithecus; species Propithecus coquereli. Next base: position 3,169,164 of record NW_012135636.1, on the reverse strand, counting down.
GACTTGGCATGAAGTTGGTTCAATGTCAACAGTCTGTTGATCTGGCTGCAATAAAACAAATAATCTTAGTGTTTTACTCAGTTCCTTTCAAAGGAATAGACATAGCGGAAAAGCTTATCTGTTTAGCTATGTTAGGCTAGAGAAGAAATTAGATTTAATAGTTAACATGCTTATTTGTCCTATGTAGTAGCAATTATATTTCAGTTCTTTCCTTTTTCTCCTCTCAAATATTATTACATCTGCTCGAATCTATAGAAACAAAACCTAAAAGCTAGAAGAAAAGATGAGTTTCTGTCATTACATACACCATGAGATTTTTATTTGTCATTTCACTACAGGAAAAATCTGAGAAACATTGATCTTTCTTTTGTTCTTTATTTCTTTCAAATCTAGAACATTATTTTAGGTTGTGCATTCATTTTGTATTACAAAATAATATTGATGTATCATGAAACTATAAACTGTATTTACTGAGAGGAATCATCACATACCAGGAATTTGGGGTTTTGAATTTTAAATCCATTTAGGTTATAAAATTGCCAAACCGTAACTCTACCCTAGGGATCACTCAGGGGAAAAAAAAAACACACACATTATTTTCTCCCCAAGTCACTTTAAAAAGGTAACAGAGAACTTCTTTCTTAAACCTATTTATTCACGACGTTAATTTATGCTAATAATAATACAATCTAAGTGGATTTTTTACCTTTATGGCAGTATTAATATCCTGCATTGCAGCAAAATTATTACCCATCTGAAGACAGACCACAGCTCTTCCTTCATAGGCTAGGTAGCTCTTTGGATCAACTTCTGTAGCAATGGTAAAGTGCCTCCAAGCTTTCTGGAATTTTCCTTGGGCCTAAAATAATTTTCCGATTACATGATGTAAGAAATAATCCGTAACATGCCAAATATTTATAATTCTAACTCACTCAATCAAATAAAACCTCTAGTAAGGGTATATTTATATTGTGCTAAATCTAAGGTATTTAAATAAAGTAGACTATACTGTGAGTGTATTCGATTGACTAATTGTCTACAAGTGTTTATGATTAAATTTTAATTAGCTAAAATAAATTTAATTGCAGTCATCTCTCATACCAATCTTGGACAACATAAAATTATGGCCACCATGTGAAACATCAATGCTTCTGACAATTGCCAAAAAATTTATGTTGAGCTCCACACACAGGCAGGAATTGTATTTATTTGCTTGGCACTGAATCTCTGGTAATACCTAATATATACATACTATACATAACAAAATAAGCACATGTTGAATAAATAAATGAATAAACTAATGGTGTGAAACCTATTTCCATAAATTGTACCAGCATCTGGAATTTTAGGATACTATACATTATTCCATGGAAAATGCATGTAAATCTACCAAGCATCTGTTTCTACCAACCTTAGTGCCAACTGGTAAAGAAAGGAAAAAGGTCAGGAGAGGGGCACTGTTAACAGAACAATGTCAGAGTGTTTCCTAGGGAAGACCAGCTGGCAACTGAATGCCTCCCTACAGGAAGGCAGTGAATTAATAAATTCAGCATGGTCCAAGGTCTGTCTTTTTCTCATGGCTCAAAAACCCAATTTGCCAGAATCTCAGAAGCTCACTCACTTTAACCACGCTGAGCCCAATGACTCTCGCATAGAACTAAAAAGAAATTTAACTATTAAGGGAACTGGACCCTATTTTTTGATTAGAAAATATTTTCTCTCTCTGTGTAACCTATTAATATTTGGAAATCCACGTTGTAATAACAAGTTCATTTAAGAAACGAATTGGGAAAATTGAGATGAGGTTATTGGCATATTAAACTGCAAATCACATCAAGATGGGATCTCTGCTCCTGACAACGTCTGCTGTACTCACCTCTGTATCCCTAATGCTAGGCAAGTAGTAAAGGAAATCTACAGGTATTTGTTGAACAAACTGTTGCTCTTTCCCCTGGGCAGAATTGGAAAGGCCCTAACTCTCCTTCAGTCCTTCTTTCCTGATTCAATTCTTTACACTGATGTACTTTTCAATCCTTTCTCAGGATACTATATACCTAGCGAGATCTTCATAAAGTGCAAATCTGATGTCACTTCTCTGATTAGTGCTATTCACATTTTTAATTGGACTATAAGGCCTTCAACTCCAGCCTCTTCCTAGCCCACAATATTCCATCCACTGGGGCCCTCTATCTCCTTCTTACAAGTCTTTCTAATGGGCTGTTCTCTCTGGAACACTGTATCCTAGACCCATACTTTCACACCTCACCTTAAATGTTAACTTCTCAAGAAACCCCCTCTCACCCCTCAAACAAAGCTAGGTTCCCTTGTTTTAAGTTGCACTAAAATCCGTACTTCTTCTTAGTTGCACTTATCATGATTATAATCAAATAACTATATATATGATTAAGTGTTTGATGCCTGTCTCTCCACTCGGTAGTAAATTTTGCAAGAAGAAACAAATATATCTTGTTCATTGCTATATCTCTAGGCCTTGAGTGGTTCCCCATTCTATATTAGGAGCTCAGTAAATGTCTGTTGAGGCTGGGCATGGTGGCTCATGCCTGTAATCCCAGCACTTTGGGAAGCCAAGGTGGGAGGAGCGCTTGAAACCAGGAGTTCAAGACCAGCCTGAGCAACATAGCAAGACCTTGTCTCTACAAAAAAAACAGAAATACAAAACTTAGCCAGGTGTAGTGGCATGTGGCTGTGGCCAGCTACTTGGGAGGCTCAGCCTGGGCAACAGAGCAAGATGCTGTTTCAAAAAAAAAAGTTCTATTGAATACAATGAATGATGCTAACACATTTCATTGGATTACAGTCAGCTCTAGTTGCCTTGAAAGTCACCTCATCTCTTTAAATTGACTTTGCAAATTTGTACCGTAATCCAATAATGGCCAATTTTGTGTTCAGCTCTCAGAAAGCAATCTTATATCTCCTATTAATAAGTTCTAGGGCACACCTCATTATTACTACCACTCCCACCCCCTCCAATATTATCAGTCTTAGATCAGCCAAACTCATCTATTTTTTTTTAATACATCAACTTTAATGGAAGATTACTAACAGGAATTTCTGCAAATTATAATTTAAAATTTTGAATATTGAAAGGGATAAAAAGAAGATTTAAGATTACTCAGTTACTTTTCATGACAAATGCAGCACATTTAAGCACCTTACTACAAAAATGTCACTATATTTTTTATTAGCGCAAATAGCTCAGTGAGTTAGGAAATTTTGGTATATGGGTCAGGCTAGAGTGCCCCAGAAATCACTCTGAGACTTGCTTGGCAACACATAGAGTAGCACTTGTCTATCTTGCTGGAAGGACAAATGCCTGGCCTCTTGCCTTCCCAGCAAGTCCTAATTCGCAGCAATTTGGAAGATGACTGAATTCAGAAGTTCTAATACAGTGTCTGTCTGACCCACCGTATGGCTGCAGTCTACTTCAAAACTTTCATACATTGTTCATTCCCTTTAGCTTTTCACTAATTCAATAGGACAAAACTTACGGAGCCCAGGTATAAGCTAGTAAAATAAATGTTAGCCAGGTTCTCATATGTGAAATTCATCGGGTGAATTTTAAAAGTTGTTTGTAAATGTGGGGGAAAAGTAGGGAGAGGTGCCGACATTAAGGAAACTCAGATTGAAAAGCTCCTCATCTAACTAGCATACAGGTCCCCAGGCTTACCTAGGCAGGTCCCTGTAACTAACTGAACTCCTGATCCCCACTGCTACTCTGGAAACTAAAGGTAAGGGAAAGGTAAATGCTCATAACCAAACAAATGACATTTATCCTCATCACTAGTAAAGGGCCCAAATATATCTTTCTCCTGTCAAAAGATGCTTTCAATGCTCAAATGTTGTTATATAATATTACCTGCAAATTATAGCCTAAACTAATTCTGGATTTTACATATGATGGATTAAAATGCAACGCTTTCAGAAAGTCCTTCTGTGCTTGATTGGTGGCTTCACCATGACCATATTCCATGTAAGAATTTCCCCGTCCAATGTAAGCATCCAGAAAACACGGGTTAATTTTAATAGCCCAGGTGAAGAAATTGACAGCTTCTTCAAACTCTTTAATTCTGAAAATAAATGAAAATACTGATGCATTCTGATGAACGGATACATTTTGACAACATACAGTGTTTTCTTGTATATGACTTTTCCACAAAGATTTGAATATCCCCTTGTGAAAAAATCTTTCATTTTTATTTCCATTGTAGAAGGTAAGCACACAAGTTCAAATGACCTAAGGAAGCCTGACAGGTTCTTTGAAGATTTTAGTAAAAGGAAAGAAAGGAGGTAAGAGTCATTTTCATAGCTGAATGTGATGGGATGATATTCTGGAAGTCTTTTTTCAAATTATAAAAGTCTGAATGGCATTCCTAAACCTGTTTTTAACAGTTATCAATAACCAGTATAGAAAAACATGTGCTATTATTGATGAAATACACTATTTAAGTTAGACCAAAATAAATTTACTTATATGTATTTAATATTTCATTATACAATGAAGTGAAACAGACTTTCATGACACAGAAGTCCTTACTTCAAATCTTCTATTAATATAAAGGCAGCCCATTTCATTGTGGATACCAGGAGAGGAGGTGAGAGAAAGAAGTAAAATGCATTATATTTATTATTGATAACTTGTGAAGGTATGTAGCTAAATGATAGCTCTGTCTCTCTATCCTCCCTAATTACTCTCTTAAGGCAAGGGTGAGGGCTGTTGAAGGAATCAAATATTTGTTCATGAGCATATAAAATCACTTCTCCATTTCATATGAATATCAAATAATTATATTTAGTCTCAATTCACACAGACAGAGTACAGGATTTTTTTAAATAGAATGAAGGAGCTAAAATTGAGTAACTGCTTACTTACCAGGTACTTTGCTAAATACTTCACATATGCTATTTCATTTAATCCTTCCAAAAACTCTGTAAGCTAGTTATAATTATCTACATTTACAGATGAACAGAAAATCACGGCAGAAAAATCTTCACATAGGAAATGGCATAGTAACTAGCATACTAAGTTTGCACAGAGTAAATGCCTGAGATTCAAACTCAGGTAAGTCTTACACCAAAATCCATGCTTTTCCACAAGGCCATCTCTACCACACATTCCGCACCTACAGCATACCTGTGGTTGACGTGCAACAGCCAGTAAGCTGATATCTCAACAGTGTAGTTAGAAGAAAGGCTTGGAGTTCAGACTTGAGCCTTAGCATGCAAATTAATACTAATTCGTCAAGGTTTTCAGGAGGATCAAAGAAGAGCAAGTGAGGAACAACTAGCATAGAGATCCTCACCCAATCAAGATTATCATCTTCTTTCCATTCTTTTCATTACTTCGAAACAGATTTCAAAATTTAGTAAGATGCATCACTACTTTGCTCATTTTTCCTTTATGAAGTACATGGAACCCACGATAACTGTTCTAGAAACAATCATCTCCTAGATGTTACTCAAGAATATCTCTTATAACAGTGTTTCTCAAACTTTAGCCCTTCCTTCACAAATTTGCCCTGCGTTCCAACCACACTATCACTTACTGAATATTTATCATTTACTGAGTATTTACTTAAGTCAATTCACTTTTTTTACTGAACTAAATTTATATTAAAAGATAACTAAATTTCAGTACCATAAATTGAAAAATTATCATCTCATGCCATAAATAGAAGGCAATGCTAAAAATAAATAAAATTGGATCTGTATATTGTAGTCTGCAGAAAACTGAACCTGAGGGGGTGCACCACCTGTTACAAAAAGTTAGAAAGTTGACAAAGATTCTTAGTTGAGACTTTCCCCTTGATGTGTTCAGAAGGTTTGAGAAACAATTCATTTTGAAACTGAAACGTGATTCAGTTTCTCACAATGTGATTCAGTAATTTTTTTAATGCTTCCCTACACTATGAAAAATAATCGAGTTACTCATGATACTTGCTCCATGTTTGCTCAACAAGGGTTCTGCTAGAAGATCACAAAAGAACCAACAGTGAAACATTAGAAAAGCTTAGCTTCTGATTTTACAGACAGGCAAAGATTAACACTTATGGATATGAACCAGATGGTATCTTCTGAGTTCGCCCTAGATTGTTACTCAGAAAACACAGGGTCACTTCCCTCAGGTAGTTTAAAATGAAATATTGCTCCTCTTTCCTGATAATTGGCACTATTTAAGAAGCAAAAGTTCCTTTGCTTTTCCAAGTGCCCTTCTCACTATATTATAGCAATAATTCTAAACATGGGATAACAAATTCTTTATCAGGAATAATTGACCAATATTCATTTTGTGTAAATGTGCTTAGTTGATAGATTTTGTTGCGCTCAATATTTTTTATCTATGAGTAGTGAAGTATTCAGTTATGATGCATACCTATGGTGACCATGTAAACTGAAATTTCCAGGGAAGTCCCCATTTGTTCATATGTTCCCCATAAATCATTGAAGTGCTCCCAGTATACTGACATTCATATTGCATTCACATCGCATTCATATCCCCTCTTACCCAGGGAAATTATTAATAAAAATCCTTTCTGAGTACCTATTCTGATAAATGGTTTCTAAAATACAATCTCTCTCTTTGTGTAGCCTAACCAATAAAAATAAAACAAAAATAAGGCAGTGAATTGAAACTCACCACTATGTGGTATAAGTTGTGAGTTACCAAAAGGCAGTGATTGAAGCTAATTTTATTTACTGATCAAGTTATCGGCACTAATATTTAATAATCATCTAATCTGTTCAGTCTAAGTAAATAATCATTAAACCTTAAAGCGGGAAAGAGATCTTGAAAGCCACCTAGCAAGCTCCTCAAAGCTGACAGTGACTAAAGTCAAGTCCAGAGAAGGTGAAAGTGCTGAAGACAGAGACTTCCTAGCTTTCTGCACCAAAAGACCAGAAAAAAGATGAAACAGATCCCAGTGTAGAAACAGCAACTACATTTCTCTGAAGATGTGTCTCAGAGTCAAAGGTCCTACAGGTTGAAGTGCTTGTTAAGTAACCACACGGCAGTTAGCCAATGGAAAAATGTGGCAGAACATCTATGTTATGTCAGGATACCTGTTCGTCGAGATGTAAATGGTTAAGCATTGTTTACCACAAATATAAAAGCATATTAAATGAGTTTTTCTAAAATAAAATGTGTTTGTGTAAATCTGAAGTAATGGGGTCACTTACTGAAGGTGCATGATTCTCCTTACAGTGTCCTATTAATCAGGGATCATGTGCTGAGCTTGGCCACTAGGCCATGGACACAACGGCCCGCTGCGTCTTCCAAATCAACCACATATGTGACCAGATATGCCCTACTGAGTTGTACAAATAAATCACAAATCCTTCCCCAAACTAAATAATCTGGCTTGCAGAGTTAAAGATTCAAAAATATTTTATGCAAATACAAGAACAGTAAAATAAAATGTGATGAAATAAAAAGCGGATAGGATATATATATTTCTGAGTAATCTCCCTCTATGATGCTATTTTTTAAAATATTAAGGTGACTTTCTCAAAGAGCTCTAAAAATTAACTCTACCATAACACCCTTGGTGACTAAATTGGGCAACAAGTAGGATATTCAGGCCTAAGGAATGTTGTCTCCTAGCAACCACAAGAGTGAGAACCAGAGATATACAAAGGATACTTCAAAAGTCTGCAAAACCACCAGATCAAAGAGAAAAGCCCTAAAATTTTTAAATGTATTCCTTTTTAAAACTTTTCCAAATGAGAAAATTTTTACTTTTGCCGCTATAAAACACTAAAAGTGAATCCCCATAGTTAGAAACCATACAGCTATCATATAAGTATGTATTATTAGCTCACCTTGAAAAGCAAAAATATTTTTTCCTGAAATATACATGACCAATTACTAAACATTTCTTACTATTAAATTCAGTAAAATTGTTAAAACTGAGAACACGTGGAATTGGGACTCTGAGTTTTTAGGGCTTTACTGTTGATTTAAATTCTACTTTTATTAAAGGACAATAGAGATTCTAGTCAGGTGATGAAAGTTGGTTATTTGGAATTGCAAAGCAGTTTCAGCTTAAGGAGGCTCTGCCATATACACCCGGTGATTACATTTCATAAAAGAGACTGTGAACTGACACGCAGAGAAATTTACTGACTCTAATGGTTGCTAAACATAGGAATGGGGTTGAGAGAAATTTCGGAGTCTGCTTTTAGTTTTAGCAGAATGCAACGACCTCAGACACTTTTGGTCTGCATCCACCCACCAAAACAAACACATCAGTCATCATTATTCCATCTCTTCTTAAGAATGACAATTACTCAAAGAAATGGATTGTACGAAGGTGCTGGATTAAAATAGACAATGGCATGACCATGTTTTGCTGTCTGTATAAAGTGAAAGGTCTGAGACCAGTTTAGGCCTTTTAACACAAAGACACCTTCAGAAGTTCTATAGTACTCTTTGTTCATAAACTAAAAAATCTAAATGTCATGGGGAAATGTAGCTGCACTATCTATGTCCTAAAATGGGAAAAAAGAATGTCAATTTCCTAAATAATGCAAACTATGTTCTATTTGCTAAACTGCCTAGTTTACATAATTTGTGAACTATTCTAATTTCATCTTCCAAATTAACTGCTATTGTTTCTCTCATTTAAAAAATGTTATAAACTATTACTTTTCAAATACATGTTATCCCATATTAAAATCCTCACGTGCTAAATCTCTATGATTTTAAAAGCAAAATCACTAAAAACTAATTTTCAGATGTGAAATATATACCTAGAAAT
>NW_012135636.1:3154813-3156487 GCF_000956105.1 Propithecus coquereli | reverse complement strand
CTGACATTCTCATTATTTTAATTGTTGTATTTTGACCATTTCCACTTCCTATAACTACTGATATGATTGGATTTAGGTCTACTATTATTTCTTTTCTGCTGGCCTCCTCTGTTTCTGTTCCTCTGTTTCCCCTTTCCAGACTTATTTTGTATTCTTTTAATATTTTTTAATATTCCATTTTAATTTATTTATCTTCTTTCTTTCTGACTGTGGAGGTCACATCTGAACAAAAACCTAAACGAGCATGAACCATCCACAGATCAGTAGGAAGAGGGCTGTATGCATAGGGTATAGCTTGTGTAAAGGCCCAAGGCAGGAAGGGAGCCCAGCATATCCAAGAAAGAGCAAAAGGCCAGCGTGGAGTGGCTAGAGTAGAGAAAACAATGTTTGACAATGTGATCAGAGGGGTGAGCAGCAGTCAGTCAAGTACAGTCTTGGTTGGTCATAGTCAAGAGTTGAGATTTTATTCTAAGAGTGATGGGAAGCCATTGGAGGGTTTTGAGCAGAGGAATAACTCAATGTGCTTTATATTGTTAAGAGAGCTCTCTGTCATCTATTTGGAGAACAGCACATAAAGGGTCAAGAGTGCCCAGTTGGAAAGCTCCTGCAGGAGTCCAGAGAAATGATTCAGTTCTGAGGCCTGAGTTCAGATCTTGCCCCAGTATTTACTGGTTGAAAGGAGGATAGCAGTGGCAATTATTAGAAATGATTTGATTCAAAGTATGTTTTAGTGATAGAGCTCACTGAACTTGCTAATGGGTTAGATGAGAGGTGTGAGGAAAGAGAGGGGTCAAATTTTTAATGGACCATCAGCTCCTCAAGGACTGGAACTCTGTCTTAGTTATTTCCATATACCAGTGCCAGTACCTTGTCTGCAAGAACACAGAATTTGGAATCAAGTGAGACCTGAGTTCAAATCTTACCCAAGTACTTACTGATTAAAAGCCCCGATTTAACCTCATTGAATACCAGTTTCTTCATCTATAAGTTAAATTTTAAATTGTGCAGCATTGTTCAGAACCTGGTATGTAAAAACCGTGTAATAGAGTTAATGTAGTTGTTTAGTACTAAACAAACATCTATTCGGTAGATAACATAGGCCCTACCTTAGGGCATATCACAAAGATAGTTTTGATATATCAAAAAGCCTAAAGGAGTTCAAATGTTGAGGTTACATTTGCTCATAGTGTAAATTGCCTAGAAAGTGATTCTGTGGGGGCAAAATCTCAAAAGATGACTCCAGAAGTAGAAAAATCATACAAGCTACAAGCCATCTTGAGAGATGAAAAGAATAGGAAACACTCCACTACATAATGTTATGTCGTAGTGCATCAGAAATGAAGAAGCAAAACTGAGATTAGTTAATGGCAAACCTCAAATTGATATTTAATTTTTGCCTTGTGTTTCTTTGGGTTGTTTTTTGTTTTGTTTTGTTTTGTTTTGTTTTGTTTTGTTTTGAGGCAGGGTCTCACTCTATCTCTCAGGCTGGAGTGCAGTGGTGTCATGATCATAGCTCACTGTCCTGGGCTCAAGAGATCCTCCTGCCTCAGCCTCCCAAGTAGCTGGGACTACAGGCGCACACCACCACATCAAGTTAATGCTTTGTCTTTCTTAATCTTAATTCCAAAGTGTGAAATGGACACTAACAATAAAAAGTTGAAAATGAAAATGATG
>NW_012135636.1:3151124-3154763 GCF_000956105.1 Propithecus coquereli | reverse complement strand
TATATACTATAACAATATCTAAGAGTGTTTTTTAAACTGATCTTCTGTATTTTAGCTTACGTAATCGTTTTTCCTCTCTTTCTATAACTTACTTATTTTTATTATAATCCTAGAACAAGTAATAATGCTATAAGCACTGTGATTTTTTGTAGACTTTATTGTGTTCTGTAGATATTCGCTGGTATTAGTTTACACAATTTTAGATTTACAATTATGTTTCTTAAATGAAAAACTTTCTTGAAAACATAATTTTTGGAAATCACCCCCTCTTCCAGCAAAGAGGCATTGTAAATTTGGTCCCATATTACGAATAAAATAAATCATTTTATGCTTACATATTGCAAGCTATGCATAACTTTATTCTATATATTACCAAGATCCTTCCCAGTGTCTAGGCTGGGATCATATCGATACCCTCTCATGCTGTGATACAGGTATTTACTTGCTAATTTTGCTAAAACAGTTTATTAAAACGCAGAGGGTACTAATGACACACTAAGTGTGGTCCCCATGTCTAACCAGGGAATTCTTTGAGTCCCTCCCCACTTTTGTACACTGTCACGTTCACAACATTTTCCCCAATTTCTTCCATTCCCACCTGGCTTACTTTTAGAGCTATAATTACATAAATTTGATGCTCCTGCTTTGACACCAGTTGCACTCCGTACCTGTGATGGCACATGGCGGCAGCTTGACAAAGGTTCACGTTAGTCTCGCTTATCAGTGCAGCTTGTTTGAAATCCTGAAATAATCATTTAAGTTCTTGTTAATTTTGCAACATTACTTCATGCACTTTCTTAAATTTCCTTCTAACTTTGACTCCACCATGAATATACGTAACACAAGCATTAAAATATACATCTTTCTACAACTTTCTTTCTTCTTTATAATATCACATCGAGTAAGAATGGCTGAGGCAAAGGAAACCCATTATTGTAAACTCATTCAGAATCTTGTGTTAATTGTCTCCAGTTCAAGAATAGGGACTTTACCTGTGGTTTTTGCCCTTCTATGTGTAATGAGTTATCTCATTTACTTTCTTTTTACTGTTTATTCCCAGTGAACACCACCAAAGACTTCTCTGTCTAGATATAAAAGGAAATGCACCTGGACAGAACCTTGGGAGTATAAGACTATACAACCAACTGGCACCCAGGCAAGGGAAAGGACGTACTAGGCCTTCTGCGTAGATTAGCTAAGGCTGCTCCTACCTCTGGAATCCACACTTCTGGTGAGAAGGCATCCAAGGATTCAAAAGGCCTCCTGAGAGGGAGGAATGGAAACTAACCCCAAGATTTGAAGTTAGGGAAGTCAGCTGGAAAGGATCTGAACGGCCCTCCGGAAGAGGCTGTTTAGAAGAATTAAAAGTGCTGAATCTGTAAGAGATCCTGCCACAGTGGCTCAGGGCACTCTCCTCTATTAGACACCAGAGACAGTGCCTGAAGCGTATAGCTTTTCAACACATCCTACAGAAATATTTGAGACGAGATAAAATAAGGACATCACTAAACTTAAATTAATAAAATATTTAAATAAATATCTACAAACAAAATATCATGTTGACTGCAATGTGCTATATCTACATGAGATGTAAATTGATTTTAAGGATTGCTATAATGTGAGAAGAGGCCTTCTAAAAGTAAGAGTCTAGAACGTACAACAGAATAAAAATGGCTCTACTTTTTCCTGCAGGACTTGCTTCAACAGGAATCTTCAAGGGCAGTTTTGGCTGTGGTCTCACGTGCTCGAGCTAAGCAATGGGGAGGACTGCACTCTTCCCTCCAGTGGCAAAAGGAAATCTCTCCAGGCTTCCTTCTGGGAGGCCAGACATCAGCACTGCAGGGCCCCATAAGGCACCGCCCAATGAGAGAGGCACTAACCATAACTCCTCTCTCCTTTGTCCTTCCTCCTTCCGAAAGAGCCCTCCTTGGTGTATGGGAGGGAAGAGGCTGGCTGTCTTAGCGAGGTGGGATGTGTTTTCGGCTGCTACAAGGGTGGAAGAAGGAGTCGTGGGGTCAAGCTGAGTACTCTGGGGTCCTGCTGGAGGAGGAGCCATTCGTCACAGACCAACCTGTAAACGTGGGCTCTCCTCTCAGATTTGAGAAGCATGTTTTGATACTAAATGAAACTATTTGCAAGAAAATAGAAATATGTATTGCCTAATCAAATAAAATCTAATCAACCATGCTTCCAGATATCTCTCCACGAGGGATTTTTTTGCTAAAAAGGAGGCAAACTTACAAATGTGAGATTTATTACAAACATTCCCATTAATTTAGGAAGTTTCAAGGAATGACCATATAATTCAAAAGGCTGAGAACACCAAATTTAGTTTTGTAATCAGATGAAATTTACAAAAGTCAACTTGACTGTATATACATAATCATTATAATGCTATGTGGGAATTAGGCATTAATTATCAGCAATAGACATAAATGATGACTTTTAGCATTACTTAGAATAAAGCTAGCCACTATTTTTGTGACTTTTCCGTCCTGCATTAATTCTCTCTCTAATATGAGGATGAAAATAACAAACCACACAAAGTTATCCATGCACAATGCAAATTCCCTCTGTTCCCATCCCCTCCCCTGATGACCTTCACCCCCAGGATCTTCCTTTCTGTGTCAGAGGGGGCTCTTGGCCTCACTCCTTCGCATCTCCTCTGGAACCTTGCTCTATCATATTCCTGCTGTCTCCTGCACCTTTAATCCTTGTCTCACTGCCCCAACCACCATGCCTTGCCTGACTCCTGTGTGCCCAGAAAACGAGTGGCCACGTCTTTCTCATTCCTGTTACTGCCAGTCTCCTTGAGAGCACACAAGGAGTTCCACACCAAAAAACTGTCATTCACTAAACTATTCTTGTTGTTTAAGTGTTGTTTAAGAAGAGTGATTGTATTTGTATTTTGTAAACTGGCTCTAAAGACATTTTTATTTATTTACTTTTATTCTTATCAAAGTAATCCATGTATACAGTGTATAGGGACTGATAATGCCCAGTGATCCCCTGTTCCACCTCTCCTTACCCTGAGTCCCACTCCCCAAAAGCAATCTTTTTTACAGCTTACTGTTATTTCTTCTGCTATTTACCTTCAGATTTCTAAATAACATGAATGTTGTATCATATTTAACTTTATGGTACAACTGTTCACTTCCTGCGTAGAATGGAATTTAGCTGTTTCACACCAGCACTCCACACACTGACCCTTCCCATCAGCCCTATAAACCTATGACACTTTGTTTGTTTTAGTCTCTATTTTACTTCCCTTCAGTGTCTGATGCTTGGCTACCCATTCATATTTAATTCTGAGGCATGAAAATCCAGAATGGTAGTTTGGGATACCCGAATATCTCTTCACCATTATCTTTAAACTTCCGGAATTGTATCTTTTTTATTCCTTTGCAATTATCATGGTAGAATTTCAAGAGGGAAAAGCGATAAACAAATGTTCTAAATTTATTAACTTCTAGTTAATTTAATCATTAACTTCTCAAACAATTCCAGTCTAAATGATCAAGGAGCTCCCTGATCAAGGTGCTCCTATGAAGGGCATACAGCTCTCAGTTAACTGATCTGTTTTCAGCACTTATGCTACTTGACCTCTCAATTAATCAATCCTTCCCATTAATTTTTTTC
>NW_012135636.1:3143929-3148790 GCF_000956105.1 Propithecus coquereli | reverse complement strand
ACTTTTTGCAAAGATTCTACTGGTCATCCCAAATATTTCAATACAATTCTTGCTAAAGTTGAGTTATCACTCATTAATATGCCAGTTCATAGCAGTAAGAACTTGTTCACTAGTTTTCAGGAGTGAATGTGCAAAATCAAGTGGGTTCATTCTCACACATCAACAGGAATGCTTACCTCTAATGCAAAACCATACTGTTCTAGTTCTGAGTAGATGAGTCCACGATTGATGAAGGTGTTTAATGTTATAGTTTCTCCAGCATGAAGAAGCAGCACAATTCCATAATCTATTAGTGCCTAAAAATAAAATAAGTACTTGCAATGCAGATTGAACTTTTTAGAGCCTCCTTCATAGGCCATGGACAAAGGCTTTCATGTCCAAACTAGGATTCAATAGTTAGTTCTTTAATTTGTCTTATAATATATGGCCAAAATAATCAGATGTTAGATTTGAAGGGCCCCTTTAGCTAAAATTGTGGATACTGCTACATTTTAATAAGTGAAGCACACTGTGCTTGCACTTCACATGTTATCTGTGAGTCACCCAATGCTTTTTCATTTGTGTATGCGTTGGAAGGGAGGGATTCAATACTCTTCCCCTACTCAGTAATTTCATCAAATGACTGTTGACATGGTTACCATTTAACATTTAATTTCTTTTTAGTGCTTTATTGTTTTCCTCACTGAGATCTATGTTCTGTGAGGGCACAGCTTGTCCATTTTGTTCACCATTTAAGACCAGCAACAAGCATCATGCCTGCACAAAATGGGCACTTAAGAGATTTTTATCAAATGAATAAATCATGAATCAATGAAAATGTATCTTAATAAAACTAGCAAAAAAGCACTTGTAGGAAAATTGCTTTAAATATTTTGATATGTATATTCATAGTTTTAAATACAGTAGTCTGAGCCAAGAAATAATCAACTTAGAAGATCTTTTCTCCATTACTTTTATCTTTTTTTCCATTCATTGAATAAATAAGATTTTATTGGTCTTTGCTCTGCACCAGGTACTAGAATAAATTTAGATTGGAGCTGAATCTCTTAACTCATTTTTCTACTGACCATTTTGTTCAAAAACGCCATATGGTTTGATCAGAAAAGGGCCATATCTTATATGCCTGTAGCACCTGCTAACTGAAAATGACAGATAGTATTTGCTCATTTGCCCTCCTCTAGTGTTTCCTGATTTGGCACTCAAATGTCTAAAAAAAATGTACAATTCAAGATCCTATATGCATACTGTAGCATAATTATAAATAAACATTGCCAGGGCTATAAAAATAATTAGTAATAGTTGTAAAAAATAAAATAAAGAAAACCTAGACTGTAAGTCACAATTGTCTAATTTTTCTTTTATACAGAATGTAAAACCTGTATGATGCCTTAGAGATCCACTAAGCAGCTGAATATGTGACACCTAAGAAAAGCAAAGCTAGGAAATAAGGTTTCATCAAGGTCAATGAGGGTGGGGGTGGTATGGGAACAAAGAGGTTTTGATTAAGATGAGTCAGGATCTTGGCCTATTCTGCTATTATTATTAATACTAGTTTCTCAGTCTTAGGAAAGTTACTTAACACTAAGCCTCAGTTTCCTTATCTGCAAAACTAGGAAATTAAAAACTCATCATATTGTAAGGGTCCACTTAAAAATATTTTGATTGTATGTTGGTAAAGGATTTAACACAGTGCCACACAAGAAGCCCATTTAAATAAGTGGTAACTATTAACTATTCTCATTAACATAGAGTGCTAGAACCAGAATTCACCTTTGCTTAGTTTTTTGAAACCATATCTTGGGAGAATGCCTAAGCATGTTCTGCAGAAAGATACTTGATTTTTCTCAGCCTAGGGATGGCAGGAATGCTGAGAAACAGGTGGAGTTAGACAACAAGGAAGAAGGTGGCAGTGTTTAATGACACCCAGTCCATATGCTGGAGGTCAGATAGTTTTACAAAGCCTCCTAAAGACTGTTAACCCAGAAGCAAACAAACCTGTGGACACCAATACAGGTCTCTAACTCCCTGTGTGACTTGGATGGGTTTTATAACCTCTCCCTACTTCCATTTCCTTATCTGTAAAACAGATTGGATGAAATGCTTTGGGGTCCTGGCAGCTCTAAAATTACCAATATTTTATTATTCTAATTCACTCTCACTTTATTTGGATAGTTTTGCTGTTTCTTTATTTTCAGGGCATTGGATTTTTTACATATCTGAGATAACAAAAAATGGGAGTTCTTTCCCCACCCAGCCCATTGTTTCTCCATTCAGGGTTACCTTCTGGCAGGAAAGGGGGTGGGGAGGGAGTCCTCAAAGACACCTGCTGTGCAGGTCACTCTGATAAATGATCCTTTAATTAGCTCCTAGAATCCTAACAATTCCCTTGTTAAAAATTAGTTATTCATTTGTCAACATTTCTGGAGGAAACCGGATAGTCTGGTTACCAGGAATTTTACATCCTCTTAAGTAGAAACAATGTTTCTCAACTTCTTCTTCCCTTCCAAAGCTTGTAGATTTTTAAATTTCTTAATGTTTTAAACAGGTTTAATTGTCCAGGTTTCACAGAGATTGGATGTCCACACAGAAGAGTGGGAACATTATGTGGCCTTTTAAAGGAATGCTGCATTTATTATGGAAGAGGGCAGAAATAAAGACAGGGAGACAAATGATTAACAGAGAAAAAGAAGAAAGAGGATGGGACACAACACTGAGAGCCACTGACCACCTGCTCCCCTGTGAGGAGTCCTCACTGAAAAGGGACCACACAGACAAGGGGAGAGAGAAGGGAGTAAAATTAGAAAAACAAGAGTTTGCACAGGTAGATGCTGGATCAAGACAAATGGAGAAGGTTGACTGCAGCCATAGTTAGACCCTCGAAATACTCAGGCAAATCCTGGTCACTGGTCCCTGGAGCTGAAAACCATCACTCCAAATTCCCTGCTGCATGTGTGGTCTGAGGACAAAACAAAAAAATACCTACATGACATATTGCCCAAAGCAATCTGCAGGTTCAGTGTAATCCCCATCAAGATACTAAAGACATCCTTCAGAGAAAGAGAAAAAGTAATCCTAAAATTCATATGAAACCACAGAAGATCCAAAATAGTCAAAGCCCTTCAGACCAAAAGAACAAAACTGGAGGAATCACATTACATGACTTCAAATTATATTACAGAGCTGTAGTAACCAAAACAGCATAACACTGGCATAAAAACAGACACATAGACCAATGGGACAGAATAGAGAACCCAGAAATAAATCCACACATCTATAGTGCACTTATCTTCAACAAAGTTTCCAAGAATAAACAGTGGGGAAAGAACAGTCTCTTCAATAAATGGTGCTGGGAAAACTGGATATCCATATGCAGAAGAATGAAACCAGACCCTTATCTCTTGCCATATACAAAAAATCAAATAAAAATGGATTACAGCCTTAAATATAAGACCTGAAACTTTGAAACTACTAACAGAAAACATTGGGGAAATGCTTCAGAACCTTGGTCTGGGCAAGGACTTCTTGAACAATACTCCCAAAGCACAGACAACCAAAGCAAAATTGGACAAATGGGATTACATCAAGCTAAAATGCTTCTGCACAGCAAAGGAAACAATCAACAGAGTGAAGAAACAACCCAAAGAATGGGAGAAAATATGTGCAAACTACCCATCTGACAATGGATTAATAACTAGAATATATAAGGAGCTCTAACAATTCAATAGGGAAAAAAATCAAATAATCTAATATAAAAATGGGCAAAGAATCTAAAAGAAGACATATAAATGGCCAACAGGTATATGAATAAATGCTCAACATCATTATTCATCAGAGAAATGCAAATCAAAACTATAATAAGATATCATATCACCCCAGTTAAAATGGCTTTCATCAAAAAGACAAGCAATAACAAATGCTGGCAAGGATGTGGAGAAAGGGGAACCCTCACACACTATTGGCAGGAATATAAATTAGTGCAACTACTATGGAGAACAGTATGGAGGTTCCTCAAACAACTAAAAATAAAACTACCACAAAAATAAAACGAACATATGACCGAGCAGTCCCATTTTTGGGTGTAATATATATCCAAAGGAGGGGAATTCAGTATATTGAAAAGAATTCTGCACTCCCACGTTTATTACAGCACTATTCACAATAGCCAAGATTTGGAATCAACCTAAATGTCCATCAACAGATGAAAGGATAAAGAAATTATAGTACATATACACAATGGAATATTATATAGCCACAAAAAATGAAATCCTGCCATTTGCAACGACATGGATGGAACTGGAGAACATTATGTTACGTGAGATAAGCCAAGCACAGAAGGACAAATCTTATATTCTCACTCATATGTGGGAGCTAAATATTAAAAACAACTGATCTCATGGAGACAAAGAGTAGAATGACAGTTAGCAGAGTTTGGAATGGGAAGCAGGGAGGGGGAGACAAAATGGGGATGGTTAATGAGTGCAAAAATATAGTTAGATAGTTAGATAGAATGAACAATATTTGATAGCACAACCAAGTGACTATAATCAACAATAAATTAGGTTATACTTTAAAATAACTACAAGAGTGGAATTGGAATGTTCCTAACACAAAGAAATGATAAATGCCTGAGGTGATAGATAGCCCAATTACCCAGATTTGATTAATTCACATTGTATGCCTGTATCAAAACATCATATGTACCCTATCAAGATATACAATTATTATGTACCCATAATAATTAAAAATAAAAACTTTTAAAAAAACTCTACATGAACTACTTTAGCTAATGTTGAGATTTTGAAGCAATGATATTGATAATGATCACTGCTTTAAAATTCTGCACGTGGCCAGGCACAGTGGT
>NW_012135636.1:3142091-3142484 GCF_000956105.1 Propithecus coquereli | reverse complement strand
TAAATTATGGTGGAATATTATGTAGTCAGAAAAATTGTATCTTCAAAGATTAAGTGTGAAAAGCAGGGCACAAGTTATACATGTAGTATAATCTCAATTTTAGAAAATATATATTGTCAGGAAAATAAAAGACTAAATGCAAATACACCAAAATGTACTCAGGAATTATCATTGATGGTGGGGCAATAGTCCTTTATTTCCTTCTATATTTTCCAAATTGTCTACAATGAATATATACTACTTTCTTAATAATG
Organism: Propithecus coquereli; assembly: GCF_000956105.1. Lineage (NCBI taxonomy): Eukaryota > Metazoa > Chordata > Mammalia > Primates > Indriidae > Propithecus > Propithecus coquereli. Next base: position 3,142,230 of record NW_012135636.1, on the reverse strand, counting down.
ATAAATGTTATTTAAAACAAATGCCAAAATAAATATCATTATTTTGTGAGAAATTATGAGTTGAATTTCTTCTGATGCACCAGGAAAGTGCAAAGGGCTCTAAAATAGTTCTGCCCCTCATACCACAGGGATCCCCCCC
>NW_012135636.1:3134264-3140071 GCF_000956105.1 Propithecus coquereli | reverse complement strand
GTGTGTGTGTGTGTGTGTGGAGAGGAGTTGTGCAATATCCAATATTAGCCATTGGATAACACCAAGTATTGTACATATTTGTCATATCAGTGACAATGTTGAAGTGAGAAATTGTGTAAAATAGCCAAAGACTGGATAAACATAATAATTGAATCAACTATTTTTCAGTGAATCAGGCCATCTTAACAACCAGTTTCAATGTGATTCGAATTGTTCAATTATCAGTAAGAGAAGCCAGAGTGTCCTAATTATTTTCCATTTGTTCTACATTACACTTGCAATTGAATAAGTAAATTTATATTAATATGATGAAATTATTTTGCTATAGTAATTTCCTTCAGTTAGATGGATTATTTTGGTGGGAAACACACATTAGTCTTTAGAATATTGTTGACAAACAAGCATCAAATAAAATGAATTGATTAAATAAAATAATGTCATAGATATTGCAGGATACAGACTGATTGTAATAAGCCAAGCTTTATAAGAAGCTTTGGACTAGTCACTCACTGTATAGGTAGTCTTCAGAAATAGAACTGAACACAAGCAATCAGTTTGTAAAATCACAAATAACCTATGGTCCTAAATACGCAAAATACCATTTGTAAGTTGCCTTCCTCCATGTAACAAAGACCCAAGTTATACAGACAGTCTGCTGAAATAGCCGTGGCATTTGGGCCTTTATCAGAATGAGAAAAGATATCCAATGTCTTCTTAAATATTCTCACAGCTTCCTATAAAGAAAAAGGGGGGGGGAGAATGTTTCTTTCTAATATTTATTAACATTACAGCCTTAAATATTAAAAGGAACGCAGAGCACACACTTCTACTCTCATTTCACAGAGACACACAGGCCTGGTAAAGCCACAGACCTTGCTAGTACAAACTCAGAAAAGGACCCAGATTGGGAGTCTGATAGCCCCGTGTCCCACCAGAGGCCTATCCTACAGGCCAGTCATAAGTAGGCTTACACACATGGATTTTTAGAGGCTATTTTCCTGTAGTCTTAAGTCAGACTTAAATTTATGAACTAATTTATTGCCAATCTCCTAAGAATTTTCTTGAATGGAATATTGGGAAGCTACTAGGTAGTAAAAGATCCCCACTGATAATATCAATGCAAGTTTAATCTGTTTTTCTTTTGTCCTGTTGTGCTCCTAATGGGGTTCCATTGGCACCAGAAAATAAATTATCATCAAAAATCATCCATTTAGATTTAGTCAAAATAGTTGAAACTCATTAATGAAAAAAATTCAATTTTCTAAATAGAAATGACACTTAATAATTAACTAATCATTATATGTATTTATATAGAAATAAAAACACTTGTTACTGGTTGTCTCGTTTTCTTAATTGTATTAAATTGCAAAAGAAACAATGAGATTTAGCTTAGACATGCTAAATAAATGTCCTTTATTGCTCTCCTTCAGTATTTACTCCACACGTTTACAACTCACCTCAACAACCATCCTTTTGTCCTCACTCAGCACATGACCTTGCCATAGAAAAAGTGGATTATCCTCTCAATTTCTCTCCTTTCTACTTCTCAATGTTTCTATGGCTTCATCCATTCTCACCTTTTTCTCCTCTTTCTTTCTTCTTCTTTGCAGACTCCTCAAGCTGCGTCCTTGACCCCATCTCCTTCTGCCCCACCTGAGCACAGTCTGCTATTCCCTTCCCTGTTTGGATCTCTCCCCCTTCACTGCCTCCTTGAGTCCATAAAAACTTCAGTCTACTCAAGCCTTCCATCCCATTTAAATTAAAATGAACACATCTTTGCTTCCTCCTGCTTCCCCCATCTCTCTCTCCCTCACTACTCCAGGAAGTCTCCCCAGGGAGATGTGGAGGGGCTTGCAGATAAGGCACATTCCTGCTCTGAAAACAATACTGTGGCTGCTGTGTGAACAAAAGCTTGGAAGAAGCAACAATGCTGCTATGATTCAAGAAAAATTTTTAAAAATTATACGTTCTGAACAGGGTAATGACCACAGAAATAGAGAAAGGAAGTGGATTTGAGAGATATTTGGAAAGTAGAACTAAGAGAACATCATTATTGATTGGGTGGAAGAGGGCAGCCAAAAGTGACATCAGATGTCCAGCCAGAGTGAAGGGCCCAGGGGTGGGGAAGGTTAAAGCAAGCATAAAAGAGCATTCCTCAAAACCTGAAGAGAGCCGGGCCGTGGCTCACGCCTATAATCCTAGCACTCTGGGAGGTCAAGGCGGGTGGATTGTTTGAGCTCAGGAGTTCGAAACCAGCCTGAGCAAGAGCGAGACCCTGTCTTTACTAAAAAAAAATAGAAAGAAATTATCTGGACAGCTACAAATATATAGAAAAAAAAAATTAGCCAGGCATGGTGGCGCATGCCTGTAATCCCAGCTACTCAGGAGGCTGAGGCAGAAGGATCGCTTGAGCTCAGGAGTTTGAGGTTGCTGTGAGTTAGGCTGACTCCACGGCACTCTAGCCCAGGCAACACAGTGAGACTCTGTCTCAAAAAAAAAACAAAAACAAAAACCTGAAGAGACCAAAACTTCAAATGTGGACAAAAAGTAGACAATGATCCATACTGAGAAAGGACGACTGAATCGGCAATGAGAAAGTCATTAACAAAAATAGCAAGAGTGCCTCATTCCAAACCAGGGATGCATTCATTTTCTACTGTTGCAAATCAAATTATCACAATTTAGCAGATTAGAGTAACAAGCATTTATTATCTCACGGTTTCCACAGGTCAGGAGATTGGGCCTGGCTTAGCTGGGTCCTCTGCTCTGGGTCCCATAAGGCTGCAATCAAGCTGTCAGTTGAGCTGTTTTCTCCTCCAGAAACTCTACTGGGGAGAATCAACTTCCAAGCTCATGCATGCTGTTGGCACAATTCATTTCCTTGAGACTCCAGAACTGAGAGCCCCGGCTTTTTGCTGGCTTTCGGTTGCCCTCAGATGCGAGGATCTGCACACAGTTCCCCGCTACCACATCACCCTCCCCACAGGCAGCCACAAAAAGGCCAGCAGGAGAATCTCTCCAGTCTGCTAAGGAGTCTTACACACTGCAACATAATCAAGGGAGTGGCATCCCATCAACTTTGCCATATTCTATTGGTTAGAAGCAAGTCGCATGTCCTGCCCACACTCAAGGAAAGGGAGGAGATTATACAGGGCATGATTCATTGACAGTAATTTTAGGGTGTGTCCACCAGAGTCCACTCTCTGGCCTCCAATGATTCAATATTGCTGCCACATACGAAATACATTCCTTCATTCCAAGGTCCCCAAAAGTCTCATCTCATTGCTGCATCAGCTCAAAGTCTACAATATCATCATTTAAAGAAGGTTCAAGTTTAGATGAGGCATTTGAGTATAATCCACTAAGTACCACTCCTGGGGCACAATTCTTCCCTATCCTATGAAATTAAAAGGACAAGTTTTCTGTCTCCAAAACACCAACATGCAATGGTGAGACAGGCATAGGATAATACTGGCAGACATTCTGGTTCAAAAACAGGGAAATGGGAGATAAAAAAAGGAGTCACTTGTCCATGGCAATTCTAAAATACATTTGGGAAAATATCCGGAGTCTCTTGATTAGTTTTCAAAGAATAATTTTCTATGGCTCTTAGGCCTGTCCTATGTGTTCTTGGTCTTGTCTGGGTTATCCTTCCTTTTTTAAAGAGGTTGCATATGTTTGCAGCTGAGTTGTTTTATTAATATGCTTCTTTCAAGTATAATTTTGAGGTCTGACAGCCTTCTTTCATTTCGTACTCTCTCTCTGTCTCTTTTAGTCCAAACTGGCAGTGTTTATGAAGAAATAATTCTTTCAAAAACTTTGGAGACCTTCCATGGATTTCACAGGGATTCACTCCATTAGACAAAAGCCGCATCCACTAATTTTTCAAGAAAATTCCTTGCCTACTTTGGCCTCATGCTGAGATGTCTGAGGGAAATTGTCCTTAAGCTTCTAGAGGTCCTCCGGTTTGGGTAATAAGATTTGTAAGGCATGTCCTTAATGTCTTGAAAGAGACCTAGTATGACAGAATACTCTGATCTTAGGATCTTTCTGAGATCTTGGCAAAGGGCTGTCCAGCCACACCGGGGCCTTTTCTCTAGATCATGCTTTCCTGAAAGTGAGTATTTGATTTTATCATCTTTTGCCATCTGGAGAAGTTGAGAATTCTCAACATCATCAAGTCCTGGCTTATTCTCTTCAACCGTTCTTAATTTCTCTCTCTCCTCTCACAAGAAGCAAGATGAGACCTGGCAGCACTATCAACATTTTGCTTGGAAATGATCTCAGTTATATATCCAGGTTCCTGACTTACTAGTTCTGCTTTCCATATACCTACAGGAGGCAATTTTGCTAAACTTTCTACCACTACATAAAAAGGAACCTCTTTCCACTAGTTTCCAATAATATGTTGCTCACTTGCTTCTGAGTCCTCACTCATTAGCAGTGTCTTCAAAGACCAGATATCTACTAACAGTCTGTCTCAGATGACTTGAGCTTTCTCTGCCATGCTCCTCAGAATTCTTCCAGCCTCTGCCCACTGCCTGATTCCAAAGGTGCTTCCACATTTTTAGGTATTTGCTATAGCAGCATCCACTTCTAGGTACTAAAATCTGTGTTAGTTTCTTATTGCTGCCAAAAAAAAAAAAAAGAAATGACCAAAAATGTAATGCCTTAAAACAGTACACAGTTACTATGTCATAGTTTCCATGGGTCAGGAGTCTGGGCATAGCTTAGCTGAGTGCTCTCCTTAGGGTCTCCCAGGCTGCAATCAAGGTGTCAACCAGGCTGCATTCTCCTCTGGAGGCTCAGTTACAGAAGTATCTTCTTCCAAGCTCATTCTGGTTTTGGCAGGATTCATTTCCTTATGGCTGTTTGACTGAGGGTCCAAGCTTCTTACTGGCTGTTGGCTGGAAGCTGCCCTAAGTTCTTTGAGGCCACAGCAGTTCCCTGTCATGAGACTCTCTCCACAGGCACCTCACAGTATGGCTTGCTGTTTCCTCAGGGCCAGCAAGAGAATTTCTCTCTCCAATCTGCCATGAGAGAGTCTTACATAACCCAATATGATCATGGGAGTGACATCCCATCACCTTGCCGTATTCTGCTAGTTAGAAAGTCACAGGTTCCATCCACACTCAAGGTCATACAAGGGTACAGTTTATTGGGAGCCACCTTATGATGCGTCCATCATAAGAGTATAGAGGCAAGATTGTAGTGAGTACAAGAATGAGCAGCAAGTGAGGAAATTGAGATAATGAATGTGAAATAAAAGAGGAAAAAGTCAATAATTGGAGATGTCAAGGAGGCAAAAATAAAGGAGGTTTTCTTCAAAAAATTAAGAATAGTTACTCATGATTAAATGCTTATGGAAAGAAACCTATAAAGAGGCTAAAAATACTTCAGGAAGAAAAAATAGAAAAAATAATAAAAGCTAATGTTTAGCAAATGTTTACCATGTGCCAGATATTAAAGTTGTGAGAAGATATGCAGCATGTAACCCAGGGTTAGCATACAGAATTCATACTTTAAATGCCTAAAATCAATAAAAAATAGAAAAATGAACAAAAAATGCATATAGAAAATTGATAAAACAGGAAATGCTAGTGGCTGATAGACATGCAAAGATGTTCAAATTGAGAAATGTGAATTAAGATCACACTGAGACACCAGTTTTTATCCACCACACTAGTAAAAGTAAATTCTAACAATATCAATTATTGTAGAGGATGCAGATAAACAGGAACACTCATACACTACAGGTGGGAGATAAATTATGTAGCACTCTATGAAACAATGTGTTATTTTCTTGA
>NW_012135636.1:3133342-3134214 GCF_000956105.1 Propithecus coquereli | reverse complement strand
GTCAAAATAGTTGAAACTCATTAATGAAAAAAATTCAATTTTCTAAATAGAAATGACACTTAATAATTAACTAATCATTATATGTATTTATATAGAAATAAAAACACTTGTTACTGGTTGTCTCGTTTTCTTAATTGTATTAAATTGCAAAAGAAACAATGAGATTTAGCTTAGACATGCTAAATAAATGTCCTTTATTGCTCTCTTTCAGTATTTACTCCACACGTTTACAACTCACCTCAACAACCATCCTTTTGTCCTCACTCAGCACATGACCTTGCCATAGAAAAAGTGGATTATCCTCTCAATTTCCCTCCTTTCTACTTCTCAATGTTTCTATGGCTTCATCCATTCTCACCTTTTTCTCCTCTTTCTTTCTTCTTCTTTGCAGACTCCTCAAGCTGCGTCCTTGACCCCATCTCCTTCTGCCCCACCTGAGCACAGTCTGCTATTCCCTTCCCTGTTTGGATCTCTCCCCCTTCACTGCCTCCTTGAGTCCATAAAAACTTCAGTCTACTCAAGCCTTCCATCCCATTTAAATTAAAATGAACACATCTTTGCTTCCTCCTGCTTCCCCCATCTCTCTCTCCCTCACTACTCCAGGAAGTCTCCCCAGGGAGATGTGGAGGGGCTTGCAGATAAGGCACATTCCTGCTCTGAAAACAATACTGTGGCTGCTGTGTGAACAAAAGCTTGGAGGAAGCAACAGTGCTGCTATGATTCAAGAAAAATTTTTAAAAATTATACGTTCTGAACAGGGTAATGACCACAGAAAAAGAGAAAGGAAGTGGATTTGAGAGATATTTGGAAAGTAGAACTAAGAGAACATCATTATTGATTGGGTGGAAGAGGGCAGCCAAAAGTGACATCAG
>NW_012135636.1:3110244-3115332 GCF_000956105.1 Propithecus coquereli | reverse complement strand
TATGAAATTATTAAAAGATAAAGTTCAAGGGACATAAAAGGGGGAGGTAGTTACATAATTGATATTAATAAAATGTGGTTGAAGAGTTAAAGGACAAAGCAAGCCCTTATCAAAAAGCATTTTTTCCATTCCATTTTCCCAGGTCTATAAATCCTTAAAAGATAATATTATATTTTTGACAATGATAACTCATAAATTGCAAAAGGTCCCTTTATAGCAAGTTCTACTATATTTGAAATACAATTTAATGTATCACTTTTTTGTCACTGAATTAGCTGAGGTTTATGTTTGGTACCTCTGTGGACACAATCAAAAACTGTTCAAAATATGTAACCTTACTCTCACAGGATGTGTGATAACTACATAACTAGTAACCCAGGAATGCCTCGAAGAACTTAAAACACTAAACAGTTATGTTTTGACGCAAGGGTAGAGCAAAGGAAAAGACCTGGTTATCTCATGTAATAAATTATTTTAAAGTTTAACAAACCGGCTTGCTGGTTGGGAGAGGGCCATTGTTGGGAGATTAAACGTAAGATAAGGAGGCTAGATCAAGGATCAGGAGAACTCAGGATCCCCACAGCACCCTGGGATGCTAAGTTACCCCAAGAAGAATTCAGTTTCTATGCTCATACCTTATTATATATAATTGAGTTCCATCTGGCTGAAGGTGGATAGCACGAGATAACTCACTTACTGCCTTTTTCAATTTATGCATCTGTTGATTGATAAACAGAAACTTAGCTCCTAATAATATTGATTGCTTCCTTTTGATATTATATTTTTCCCCTCCCACCTTTTACTACAGAAATTTTGCAGGAACCTCTCCCAATACACATGTTTTTCTTAAGAAATCATCAAACCCAATGGTATGCAGAGAAGTAAAAAAAAAAATGTTTATGATGCAGTATTTTTTTAAATCATGTATCTTTAATTTTGAAGAATGATTACACACATCCACATATACATAATTTTAAATAAATGGGATTATATCATACATTTTTGTTTGTGTTCGTGTGTGTTTTCCATTTTTCATTTAGTTTTTCAGCTTTTCTCCTTAAACCATAAACCTTTTTCACCAAACTTTACTCATGTTAATAAACTAGCATATGAAGGAGGGTAGGATAAAAAGTTAATTCTACTTAAAAATAATGGAGGAAAAACAGGATTGCACAAAAATTAAGTAAATGAATCAATATAACAAAATACAAGAATGATGAAAAGGGGATCCATTTAACATAAATATATCATGAAAAGTAAATATTGATTTTTCCCTCAACACTGGTCACAGAAACATAATACGAATTTGTGCAAATTTGGGAACAAAAAACAACTGCCACTGGAAATATTACAAAAGCAGCACTACGCAGAGCAAAATTAACCTGAGACAACCAACCACACCTTTTACTATAATGACATGATGATGCAAAGAAGACAATGGACAAAATGAATTTGTGCATGGAAGTAGGCAGTGCCTGTAGAAACGGTTTGGAGGAAATAGTGGATGGAACTCAAAAGAGGGAAGCCAAAAAGAGGAGGTTTTAGATTTGTTTAAACAAACTGGAGAATTTCTGTGAAAAGCTGACCCTACTCAGGTTGGCATAATTGAAAAATTGTCTAGTCTTACATCCACATCGCTACACCTGTTCTACTAACCACACATATCTATGCACTAAGGAAACCCTGGTTTGGGAGAAATGGAGAACTGTTTATTCTCTGACCTCTGCAAGCTTCCCTGTGGTTAGACCTCTACCAGGCAACCTTAGATTAGATTCACCCTGGAGGCTGCACCCACACAGTAGGTGTATGTATTCTTTTACATACATATAAACAAAGGTTGCTCTGTAATTGTTTTATTTACATGGAATCATATTGTACAAACTTATACTCTTTTCTGAATCTTGCTTCTCTTACTCAAAAATATGCAGCACACGTAACCTAAACATCTGTACCACGGGGAGGGCGGCGGGAGGAGGGGGGAGGAGGGAGGAGGGAACGGGTATTTGTATAGACAAGGAGTGCAATGCGCACTACCAGAAGGATGGACATATTTGAAACACGGACTTCGGTGGGGCGGGGAACCAGGGGCAACACATGTAACCTAAACATCTGTACACCCATAATTTGCTGAAATAAAAAAAAAATAGTTTATGTCAAAAAAAAAAAAAATCTCATGGAAATCCCTCCACGTCAGCCTGAATAGTTCTATTTATTCTTTTTATTGACTCTGTCATGTTCTATGGTGTGACTACACCACATATTATTCAACCATTACTGTGTGGGGATTTTTGTCTCTCAGAACAAAGAGTCTTTGAATTTATGTCCTTAAATCCTGCAATCATGATGGCGCTTTGGTTTCTACGTGTGCCCAGGAGAAACTCCAACTTCCCCAGATGGCCTCGCCTTCATCAACCGGATTAGGTTAAGCAAAAGAGCCACACACTAGCCCTTCTTTCCCCAACAGGGGCAAGAGCAGTCTTCACCTGGAGGCAACACTGAACATGCCCTGGGTTTTCCATCTCCATCACCAACAGGGTAAGGACTCTAAATGGGCTCTAGTCACACTGGGTCCTGAGATGTGGACCATGGAGAGCAGAGCCTCCAGGCCATCCCCCGGTGAACATGTGGTATCAGCAAGAAATAAACCTTTACTGTTTTAATACAGTGATTTTTAAGTCTTTTACCTCAGCATAAGGTAAACTGAAACCAGTATAGCTAGAGGACTTGTAGGAAACAAGGGTAGAAAGGTAATGAAGAGCCAGCTCCCGTGGGCTCCCGTAGGCCTTTGTCTTTTGGAGGATTTGGCTTTTATTCTAAACACAAAGGGAAGTTGTTGAAGGGTTTTGAGCAAAGAAGTGAAATAATCCAACTTATGTTTTGGCAAGATAACTTTGGCTGCTGTGTTGAAAGTCCATCGAAAGTACTAAGGAAAACAAGAAGACCAGGAGGCTACTGTAATAATCCTGGTGAGAAATGAGTGTCCTAGACAGGGCATTTAGTGGTGAAGTAGTGGAACGGGTTGTCTATTCTGAAAGGTAGAGACAAGAATTAATAGTATTCTATCTGGAAAGTCAGATTTGGTTGGAGTTAAAGAGGACTTGTACTACTTATTGTACTGTTTGAGTTTGTTACACTAAGGATATATTACATTTATTTTTTTAATTTAAATAACTTGTCAAAACTATAAAAATTAAACAAAATTTAAAGAAAAGTATGAATGTTTGAGATGACATTCTATGCATGGATCCCATTCTATGAACCCACCCACTCACCTGTACACACACACACACACACACATACACATACACACAACATTGGACCGTAGACTCAAATGTTACTAGTAGCTCTCTTTGGAGAATGAAATCATAGATAATAACTTTTAATTTATTCTTATTCATACTCATATATTGCATGCAATAAACATATAATGCTTTTGTAATAAGGAAAAAACATACAGGTATTATTTTAAAAAGTGAAAGACATAAAAATGCATATCTCATAAGTAGAGGTTTTACATAGGAGTATGTACAGCTAAGTATATCTGCTTAACATTTACTGTTTATAAATGCATTACCCCCTACAATTAGCTAAAGAAAATAATAAATTAGATGTTAAAAATTATATTGAACAAGTATCCAGACAACTAAAACTTTTTTCAAAAGAATCTAGGTTCTCAAATGTTAAATACCTTTTGATAGGCTTCTGCTCTACAAATATAGCTTTGAATATATAAAGGATCAAGTCTAATAGCCTCAGAAAATTTTGAAACGGCCTCAGTGTAGTTATCCAAGTGTAGCAGATATATGAGGCCAATATTTATATAAGCCAAAGTAACATTTCTAAATAAAATGAAAAAGGAAAATCTTGTTAAACATTTTTAATTATTCCAAATGTTCTCCGATTGTGAATGAACCTTATGAAATACATCCATCAATACATACGAGGATTTTTTTAATGTTTTTCTAAAGCAAAGTAAATCAGTAACTATTCTCTACTAAAAATTATGAATACCTTTATAAAGTCCTTGGTAGGGAATTAACAATTGTAGAGTCTGTGCTAAGAACAGAATTCCTCAAGTCTCCTAGACTCTTAGCAAAATGTTAATTTTGAGTTAACTTAATCTTGAGTTAACATGAATTGTGTATGTTTCATTTTCCTCAAGTTAAAAGTCTTTGCCTCAGGCTATGTTACATTGGCCACAAGTAACAGTGAGAAAGAGTAATATTCAAGAATTTGGTGGGTTGGGTTGAAAATCCTCTTCACATAGGTACTAACACAGCACTTTTCTGTATTAAATAAACATTAATTTTCTTTCTTAGAATCAAATAATTTTCAGCATGGAAATGACCTTTCAAATTACCTCATCTGATGCTTCTATTTCAAAATGAGACAACCACCCATTCCATAGCCCAACCTCACAGAAGCCCTGACCCTTTGCCTAGACACCAGTTTCCACTGGCCACCTTCTGACTTTATGCAAATGAAACTCTTCTCTTTTCCTTCCTGGCTCAAAAATGTCCAAAAGAAGCCATTGCAGTCATTATGGAGTCACATTCCATGACTTTCCTGTGTCAAGGTCAAAGTTTCCCTTGGACAGGCTAAGTAAACCGTCTGCTTGTGGGCATGGAATTGGCATGATTAGTTACTCTTCTAACACCTTCCATTTTAATAAATGCTTCATTGCAAAGAGGGAGAATTATTTAATTAAATTCTGTGATTTACAGTTTGAGTTTTCTGACTAGAGTGTTTAACTTTGTCTGTTTTTCTTCCTGAATCTTATGGTCTAATGGTATTGACTTTTTTCTTTTGCTTTACTAAACACAATGAAGTCAGAAGTTCTAAATAGAGGGTTTCCTTCCAGTGAGTTGTATGTTGTACACAGCAATGATATGTCAAGCAGAATAGTTTGTCATTATTTTAAAACTTGATGACAGTTTTCCAAGAAGTTAACTTCAAAAAGCTCTAGCGTGAGTACCCACAAGCTCCTCTTAATGTTAGGTTATTAAGTATGAAATGTTCAATTTCCTTAAGTACTAAATTTCACAGTTGATATCTCTGACATTTCACTTTGACACTTCTTGTTTTACT
>NW_012135636.1:3106804-3108104 GCF_000956105.1 Propithecus coquereli | reverse complement strand
GCACCATTGCCCTTGATGGCCAGTTATTATCACAATGACATTGTTACTCGCCAAGGAACAGGCATGGGTACTAGTCCAGACCAGGGCAGAAGGTGGAGGTCAGGCATACATACAAGTCAAGATGGGAAGCAGCAAAGAGGCTACATCAAGGCAAGCAGAACTTGGAATTAAGGCAGACAATTGACTATGTGTGTCCCAAATAATAGAAGGAAAGAGCAAAAAGAACCTACTCTTAGTACTCCAGGGGCATGACTCTCATCGGTAAGCAGTCTAGATGTCATCTCATATCTCTCCCTTAGTCATTCCCCCTTCACTTTCAAAAACATGCTAGTATGTCATATGGGTTTTCCATAAGGTTTTTTGTTATTGTTGTTGTTTTTGTTTTGTTGTTTTAGAGATGGAGTCTCATTCTGTCACCCTCTCTGGAGTACAGTAGCACAATCCTAGCTCACTGAAGCCTCGAACTCCCAGGCTCAAGCAATCCTTCCAACACAACCTCCCAAGTAGCTGGGATTGGTTTTTCTCAAGTCTTGACACATATCTTCTAAGCTTCTCAAGCACGTTCTGGCTTAGGAGGGAAAGTTTTGCCAAAAATGTGTACAATGTTCATAATCTGGGAAAAAAATATTCACAGTACTGGATTTGGGGAAGTATACCCAGTATCAGCAATGATCGTACAAATTAAGTAAATACAATAATGCATCACTTAACAATGGGGACATGTTCTGAAAAATGCATTGTTAGGCAACTTTGTCATTGTGCAAATATCTTAGAGTGTACTTATATAAACCTAGATGGTACATATATTTTTATTTATGTGTATTTTTCATACAGAAAACCAAATCTTCCAGCACCATAACTGAATAACAATCATTTCACCTACTTGATCTGCAATGTCAATATCAAGTGCCATATATCAGGTTTCTATATATGCTTCATTATAATCTTATGGGACCACCATCGTATATACAGTCCATTTTTGACCGAAGCATTGCCTTCAAGTGATTACAGTCATGCAGTGCTAACTGCTCAGCTCACAATGATTGGCTAGCAATGAAAAAGTCAGCTACAGTTTTGGTGGTTGCTTTAGAAGTACAGAAAAATTATTTTTAAGGAAAAAAATTAGAGTTACTTAACCTCTCTGTGCTTTGGTTTTCTCATCAGTAAAATATGGATGAAAATAGTACCTACCTCACAGCATTATTCTGAATATTAATTGAGATACCCCATATATAGCACTTAGAACAGTGTTTGGCAAGTAGTGAAATGCCCAACAAATATTAGATATTATTATTATTAT
>NW_012135636.1:3097031-3104967 GCF_000956105.1 Propithecus coquereli | reverse complement strand
TCAATAAACTAAATATAATATTTATTTATTTTTATTATTTATTCAATACCCAAAATGTGTTAGGCACTAATTTATACACAATTGTTCTCTAGAAAAACAAAATAACCTATTTTGCAGAAAATGGGCCCAGTGAGTCAAACTTGTTATGGAGTTTTTCTCTGGTACCGAAAATATACCCCGATAAATGAGAGTCTACTCTTTCACAGAGGAAAGCTATTGCATTAGTTGTGTGAATTGTGTTCTTCTCTCATTAACTCTCACTCCAATTTTGAAATTGTCATTGACCTATATCATTTCCTGAAAAACTCATTTTCAATTAGTTAATAAGATGAAGTGTATCAGTTTTTAGAAATGAAATAAAGATGACAATTAAGGAAAAACAGGAGGAATTAGCTTCTAGATTGCCTGCTCTGAAGATGTTAAAATAAATCCAAAGGGAGGATAAATAAGTGTTCAAGAATGTTATATTATGAAGGCAATGGTAATTCAGAGAAAAGAGTGCAACCAGTATATTGGCAGACTGATAATAGAGGTCTTTTAAAAGTAGTAAGCCTCTGAGACTCAAGATATTTTATCATGTAAGAAATAATTTTCCCTACCTTTAAAAAAAAAAAGTGGTAAATATCAATGAGGGAATAATTAAGAATGCCATAGTATATTCATTTGATAATTATCACTGTATCTAATAAAAGAAAATTTAGAATTTAGCATAAAGCATATCTGATATGATGATACAGTGTGAAGTTTAAGAAGCAGAATATAAAATTACATATATGGTATATTTTTTAAAATATAAAAACCTATGCATAGGGGGAAAAAATGTCTTATTTTCTAATAAATAAAAAAGCTTTGTATTTATTTTTAATTATTACTCATTGCTAAAAAATATTACTAATTAGTTTTCAACATATATTTGATTCTGAACTTAAAATCTTACAGAATAAACCTTTTGTAATATCCTTTGTAGCACACCATTAAGTCATGTTAATTCAAACACATTGATTTTCGCATTTGTTCCTTCTTTCATTTCTACTGCCTCAATACTTCAGCCTCTCATCAGTTCACACTTAGACTGCTATTTTACTCCATTCCTAGCTCTGGAGTGACAAGATTTGATTATCACATAATAAAGATCTCCTTTCTCAAAAATTTCTTTCTATGGCTCCCTATTGCTAGTGGAATAAGGCCAAATTCTTTAAAATGGCATATAAGGCTCCCCATAAGACAGGACCATCTTACAATACCTCGAATTAACCATATTTTTCTCCTGCAACCAATTCTATGCCTTCCTTCCCTATTGACTCAAGAAGAAGTAGACAACTAAAATAGACCAATAACAAGAGAAGAAATTTTAAAGAGTTTCAAAAAAGACTGCCCTACAAATGACTACCAGCTGGTATAATTTTAGAGGTGAGTTATTTTAAATTTTCAAAGAACAAAAAAAATCCAATAGTAAAAAATGTTTCTAAGAAAAGATGGAAGACTTAATTCATTTTGAGAAAATAGCCAAATCCTGAAATCAAAATCTGACTACAAAACTAGTGAGCAATCTTACTATGAATACAGATTAAAAATCTTTTTTAAAAAAAATGAAAACAAAGAAAATTCAGTACAGTTTAATAATATTCCACCCAAAAATATATGATGGCCAAGAGGCATTTATCCTTCAAAATTAGAAAGCCTATTAATATGAGCATCTTATAAGTAGATCACAGGAAAAAATAAATTTTAAACAGGAATAAAAGTATACTCCCTTGAAATAATTAAAGAATAAATGGATCAAAAATTCCAACTATTATATTTTATGGTAAAACCCAAAGGCATTTTATTAAATTCAAAATAAGAAGATTACTATTATCACTAAAATTATCATTAAGTGAAAGTCAATGTGATAATTTTTAAAAAGTTGGACATTAGAACAGAGCAAAAATGGCAGAATGGAGAATTCAAAACTCCATCCTTCCACAAAAGTAATGAATAACCTGGCAAAAGAAAACACTGTCAGAATCAACATTATTGGAACACTGGGATCTAATTAAAAACTTACAATTGGGGGAATGCTTAATAAGGAAGGAAAACTGCTGAAGTTTGGAAAAAGAGCTGTATGGTGTTCTAACTTACCTTGTTACCATCCGCCAATTCCAGATCAGTAGTGACCTTGAAAACAACATTCCTGGTTCAGTTTGTTGGTATGAAAAGAAGCAATAAGAACCTTTTTCTCAAAGAATTGTGGTTGTGTGTTTTGACTTGTCTGGTGGATCACTGAGGATGAGCTCAAGCACTTGCCTTTGTTTACTCTGCCTCAGAACTTTCCCAGAACTGAGGTAGCTTCCTGAATGGTGTTTATCAAAATCATTTAATGGCAAATGTATTAACTACTCTCACCTGGAGCAATGGATAACAGTTGGGGCAAGCAATAGACAAAATGAAAAGTCTGATAAGGAATAAGTTGGGGAAGAAGATACTTCGGGAATATGAGCTTTGAAAAGTTTCCACATACTCCAAGGAATCTAGAAGGCCATGTACAAGAGGGATGGAAGCATGAACAGAAAAGATCTAAGAAGATCCTAAGCGCTCCACTTTGGTTGATTCAGGTTTCACATAAGCAGGAGGTGAAAGCTAAAGCACTAAAGTTATAACTGCCTGGATAAACATTAAAGAAGGATGCTGACAGAGTTAATCTGCAAAGACTAAGAGAGTTTTGTCTTGATTTTTTGGTGCCAGGAGTTTAAGGAAATCTCAGTCAAATCACTAGCTGACAACCAAGCTAAAAGAATAAGGACTTTAGTGGCCACACATGACAAAATAAAATACAGACTTCACAAAATTATTTCAGAAAAGTTATTAAACAAATATGAATGACAAGAAGCAGCAACAGAAAAATGTGGGAAGGAGAGTAAATATGATATCTCAAGTTGCCACATTATATTCAAAATGTCTACATTTCAACAACAAAAAAATACAAATAATGCAAAGGAAAAAGAAAGTATGGCCCATTCATGGGACAAAAAAATATTTAAAATAAATTGTCCCTGAGGAAGCCCAGACATTGGACTTACCAGACAAAGACTTTAAATCAACCATTTTAAATCTGCTCCAAGAGCTAAAGGAAACAATGGACAAAGAACTAAAGAAATTATTGATGTTGATAGATATCGATTCATAGATAATTTATAAATGGAGCCTAATAGAAATTCTGAAGTTAAAAAGTATTAATACATCTCTTTAGTGAGAAGTTCAAGCTATTCAAATTTATTGAAAGAATTGATAAGAGGGGAGGATTTCTATTCATCCTGTTGAGTTGAACTTTGTTGCTTTATTTTCTCTCTTGAGCCATTGTGGTATCTGGCCTTTGATCTTCAGCTTGTGGATGATTTTACACTGGTGAATGTTTATTCTATGCTTCGTATGGAACCAGAGAAGACCCTGTATAGCAAAATCATCTTAAGCAAAAAGAATAAATTGGGAGGCATCAATTTATCAGACTTCAAGCTATGCTACAAGGCTATAATAATTAAAACAGTATAGTACTGGCACAAGAACAGGGACATAGACCAATGGAACAGAACTGAGAACCCAGATATAAAACCATCCTCATATAGCCATCTAATCTTTGACAAAGCAGACAAAAACATACTCAATAAATGGTGCTGAGAAAATTGGATAGCCACACATGGAAGACTGAAACAGGATCCGCACCTTTCACCTCTCACAAAAATCAACTCATAGTGGGTAACAGACTTAAACCTAAGGCATGAAACTGTAAGAATTCTAGAAGAAAATGTTGGAAGAACTCTTACATACATTGGCCTAGGCAAAGAATTTATGAAGAAGACACCAAAGGCAATCACAGCAACAACAAAAATAAATAAATGGGACCTCAATCAAATTGAAAAGCTTCTGCACAGCCAAGGAAACTATCATGAGAGCAAACAGATATCCTACAAAAGGGAGAAAATATTCGCATGCTACACATCCATAAAAGGGCTGATAACTAGAATCTATTTAGAACTCAGGAAAATCAGCAAGGAAAAAAATCAAACAACCCTATCAAAAAGTGAGCAAAGAACATGAACAGAAACTTTTTAAAAAAAGATAGACTAATGGCCAAAAAACATATGAAAAAATGCTCAACATCTCTAATCATCAGGGAAATGCAAATCAAAACCACAATGAGATAGCACTTAACTCCAGTGAGAATGGCCTTTATCAAAAAGTCCCAAAACAATAAATGTTGGCGTGGATGTGGAGAGACAGGAACACTCATACACTGCTGGTGGGACTGCAAACTAGTGCTACCTCTGTGGAAAGCAATATGGAGATACCTCAAAGAGATACAAGTAGGTCTACCATTTGATCCAGCAATCCCATTACTGGGTATCTACGCAAAAGAACAAAAGACATTTTATAAAAAAGACATCTGCACTCGAATGTTTATAGCAGCACAATTCACAATTGTAAAGATGTGGAAACAACCCAAGTGTCCATCAATACATGAGCAGATTAATAAAATGCGGTATATGTATACCATGGAGTACTATTCAGCTACAAGAAATAATGGTGATATAGCACCTCTTATATTTTCCTGGATAGAGCTGGAACCCATTCTACTAAGTGATGTATACCAAGAATGGAAAAACAAGCACTACATGTACTCACCAGAAAATTGGTTTTAACTGATCAACACCTGACTGCATATATAGGAATAACATTCATCGGGCATCGGGCAGATGGGAGTGGGGAGGAGGGGACGGGTATATACATACATAATGAGTGCGATGCGCACCGTCTGGGAGATGGACACGCTTGAAGCTCTGACTGGTGGGGAAGGGGGGCAAGGGCAATATACGTAACCTAAACATTTATACCCCTATAATATGCTGAAATAAAAAATAATGCCTTGTCTTAAAAAGCAATTTCTAAATTCTCTCTAAGCAGAACCTAGAGGGTTTCTCCACCTTCTGTTTTCCCTTTATTCCTCAGCCCCAACCATGGGCAAACCCTTTAACTTTTCATCTCCTCGGTTTCCTTGTCTAAAACAGAGAAGTTTGTTTTTGGTTTGTTTTACTGATTGCTTCACTGACAATAAAAAATAAAATGAGACAGAGGACCAAAAATGATTGTAATTCATTTTTGCAATAAAGTATAAGTGATAGAAGTCACTGAAGAGTTGAGTGATGCTCAAATGTCCAACTTCCTTCTAAAACCTTGTACACTATTACTATCCTTTGCCTTTTCTGTTTTTCCAAGTAATAATTCTTTTCTCACCTTATCGTAACCTTAAAAAATTCACAGTTCAGGTAAGATATTGTTTACTGGTTCTTCTGTAAAGATGTTCAATACACTAAATCTTTTGGTTATATGAAACTAATCCTGAAATTTTTTTAAAGACAAATAAACCCATACATTTTAAAATAAAATATTTTCTAAAATAAAAAATGCAAGGAAGAATAATATAGGTGGTAGTCAATGTTTTAGAAATTGATTAACGTTAATAATATTTAGGAAATACAAACGGAATGATTCTAAATTGTCATTTATGCATCTTATAATTTCAAAAATGAAATCTAAAATAATTCTTACCTTGCTTGAGAATTTTGGGGATTTATATTTAACAAGGCTGTAAAATCCTGTATGGCTGCAATCCAGTTTTCAGTTTCAAAATAAAACAGCCCACGTTTCAATAATGCATCTGCTCTTTTGGGATCATAATGAATACACTATAGTGGTGGGGAGAAGTACATAAACATCACATAATGAAAAAGAACTAAGAAAAGTATGTAACCACATAACAAGTTAAGTGAATTACAACCACTTCAGATTACATAAAAGCAAATCTCTTTAAGATGACAAAATTTCCAGCTTTGCATCTAAAGAACGTATCTTTACAAAATGCACCCATCAACAAATTCTAGAGGGGAAATATTATCTAAGAGAAAAAACAAACAGTATATACAAGAAGTCAAGACTTTTGCCCACTGAAATTTTTACTGATAAAAATTCATAAAAGAATTGTTCAACTAAAGTGGAGTTTATTGGATCTATCATAGCATTTAATCTGAATTAAAGGTGTAACATATTAGACTATATAAAGGCTGATTCAATCAAATCAAAGTTAATCTGGCCATTAACACAGGGAAGAGAAATGAATTGGTATTGGCGTGGTTCATTCATTTCACATTGATGTTCAAGGCAATAGAATGATCAGACTAAATCATTACTCAGTTATAAAGCTCTTTGCCTATTGGTAGTGGAAAAGAATTGAAGCACAAAGGAGGTTAGCAAGTATTTTTAGAACAGAAAAAAACAAAAAAGCTAAAGATTTTGAAACTTGTTTGACCTCAATGTGTTACGTTAAATCTATTTTTAAACTATTGGTGTCAGGTGGGGGAAAAAAACAGAATAGATGATAATTTCCGTATCTTCAAAAGAGTTTTTGGTCACTTGCAGACCAGAAGTTACAAAACATATAATATTCTCTTCAAGCAGAAGAATTTCAAGTAAATGGCTAAACTGCCATGGATTAAGAAACAGAGCAATCAGGAACATGGAAAGGTAAATTATTTAAATAATTTCTCATAAATTCTCAATTGTACTAAAGACTAAAAATTTGGAGTTAAAGGTCAGGAAATCAGAATTACAATTGTGCTGCAACCAGGGAAATATTTCACCTTGACTCTAGCCTCCAAGTACAGTTCAGCTAAAAGTTCGTGTCCTCACATTCCCTGACATCCTCCAACCAAATACAAACTACTCTACCACCATCCTTATTTTCTTCACAGCGCTCATCATAATTTGTAATGATATGTATATCCACTACATTATGCAGTGCCTCAGTAAATAAATATTTGTGAGTGATGAATGAACGGATTAATGAATCAGTAATCACAGCTTCTCTAAAAACAGGTTCCCTGCAGAAAAGAATCAGTTATTCAAAAAATTAACAAGTAGAAAACAATTTTCTCTATTGTTTGAAGGAAAGAAGCAATTTTCAAAGGCTTCTTTAACCACTGATTCATGGTTCAAGAGAAGAGAGCTGGAAAAATTGAGACCCCTTCATGGTTGTCTCCATGTCCCCACACTCAACTCTTTGATGTGAATCTATTCATTCACCAATAATTTTAAAAAGTAATGTAGTATAAATACTAATTACAGTAATGAAAACTCTAGCTCCTAACCTATAATAAATTAACTGATTATATATGTGAAAAGACTTTTTAAAACTTGCTATACTATTAGCATGATAATATCATGATTTAAAATATATAAATGGCAGCATTATATGAGATAAAGCTTACCTTAGTAAAGTCGTCAATGGCCAGCACTCTGTTTTCTATTTCATACATTTCGCCCTTCCTGAAATAGATATCAGCATCTGTGGGCCTACACTTAATTGCCTGGGCATAGTTTAGAATTGCCAAAGTAATGTCTTTTTTTCCCCTGAAAATTTCTGCCTTTGACAAATAGACCTCTAAAGAAGATTAAAAAGGTAAAATTAGTGTTACAATTCTTTCATTAATCATGAAAATTTTAGAAGATTAATCCCTCTCCCTCCAAAAATGTAGGCTTAGAATAATTTTCTCTATTATACTTTCTTAACCATTTTATTTAATATTTTATTTCAACGATGCCAAATTTGTTCTCAAAGGCTGGATAAATACTCATTTGTGGTTAAAAGTACATTTAATTGAAGTGACAAAATTACCTTTTACATTTTATATGTCTAAAATGTTTTATAATCTTGTAATGATCAAAGTAAAAAGTTAGGTTTCTATGGCACAAAATTTTATGAATTTTTAGCACACAGAGATCAACATAGGTCAAAAACATTTAGCAAACTTATATTATATTCTATGGGTGTGTTGTTGGTGTTGGGATGCAAAGATGAACATAACATTTTCACATTCCTAGAAAGTTCTATGTCTAGTGGTTCAAG
>NW_012135636.1:3090373-3095766 GCF_000956105.1 Propithecus coquereli | reverse complement strand
TTTTTTTAATTACAGACATATAATTATCTTTCTAATCAATAAATCAACTCAGCCACACACAAAATTACTATTTCTCTGTTACTGAAATAAAATTACATGCTAATTTTATGCAGCCCAAATGCTCCTTTGCATTCATCAAAATTGTAACAGTTTATGAAGAATCTCTGCAGAGTTTATGAAAGCAAAAGACTGTTTTTCAAAAATGTAGCCCCCCTAGAGTAGCAAAATAATGGGGTCAGTGCTCCTTTCAGGTCTAATTTACACCCCCAACACGCCACCCACAAGCGGAAGTACAATGGAGAATTAAGGAAGTAAACACGATGTGACAAAGAAAATGCCATCCAAGAGGTTGAAGAAGACATGAACCTGACAAAGTGGGAAAAAGAAAGGAGTTGACTACAGGGCAGGCTACCAAATAAACATCCCAGACTTTATCCTTCTCTAGTAGGCTGTCAAATTAGATAATACCTAGTATGCTCTCAAATGCTACGAGTCTAGGATTATTCTTCTCAAATTCTCCATTTGCAATATAGTTTTCATTCAGTAACATTTAGTGTATGGCTGGTACTGGTACTGTACTAGCCACAAGAGATAGGATAAACACATTCTATTGGAAGAAAAGAATTTTAACCTCATCACTACGTACTCAATGAGTGTTTAGTATGAGAAAAACCTAGTACTAAACACTAGGAAAATGCAAGTAAGAAAAATCCGTTTCCTTCCCTTTCATTTCTTTCTTACATACTCCACTCTTTTCCACATTATAGTGCAAGCTGCCATATCTTTTCTGCTGAGAGTACAGTAACTTCTTAATTCCCTGTTTCTACTCTTGCACTTTGTGTAATCCATTCTCCACATGGCAGTCAGCATGGTTTTTGTCCAAATATAAATCAGATCATGTCGTTCCCTCCAATAGTTTCCCATAGTACCCAGAATGCAAATCAAACTTTCCACCATGGTCCACAAAAGTCCACATGATGAGTCCCCAGCACAGATCTCTGATACCACTACTCTCTCCCCTCACTCCATATTTTCAGGCACATCATCCTTGAGCAAGCCTCAAGACCACTGCCCTTTCTAGCCTTCTTACTTTCTGGCTCCTTCTCAATTCATATTCCCAACCAAATATCACCTTAGAAAGACTTTCTGTGCTAGATATGTTTTGCTGGCACCTGCGCATTCATCTCTCCCCTTCTCCACCTTGCTTACTGCCCTGGGAGACTGACTGGTCAGTACAGACTACATCCATAGGATCCCTTGTTCTGTCTTCTCATAGAGTTTGTGCAATTAGGAACCCCAACAGAGGGAAGGAGGAGAGGGAAGAAGTCAAGGTATTTATTCCTCTGGCTCACTCATGAATGGTCTACTCAAACTGGCTATGATCCTTGACCAAAGATCATTCCTGATTTCAAGAAAACTCTTTCTACACAACTCTTTCTTCCAGGTTCCAGTAATAACTGCCTTTTTTTGTCCCCTCTAACTTAGGGGTAGAAAATGGCTTTACAACTTTTAGTCCATGGATATTGTATTATCATTTGTGGTTTCCCTATACTCTGGTATTTTGTAAATTGCCCCTTTATCATGAGCTCCCAGAACTATCCTATCTCTTTGCTACTGGGACCTTGATTGATGAAACAATAGTACCAGAGATGGAAGCAAGAAACACACACATACAAAGGATTCTAGGATAAGCTCCTTGCCAGGGTGAACTACAGTGGTATCAAAACTTCTCAAATAATCCCCAGTGTTAGCAAGGAATGGTGTTCAGGTAGAAGGCAGGGCATTGGGAGATCAAGTAGCTAACATTTAGTCACTAGGACAATAAAAATGATTATAAAAATTATGTAGTCACTTAACTACTTCTTTCAGACCAAAAAGTAGTTGCAGTACCTATTAAATATCTAATCCTCTAAACCTTGTGCACTAAGGTAATAAAGCTACTAAGGAAAGAAATAGGAAACTGAAATATGGGTTGTGAACATGAGAGCAGACATGAATGAGGGTGAGAGTTTTGGATCCCTAAATTCCACTTATCTTCCCTTGACAGAGGAGACTGGCTGAGGGGTTGTCAGATCCTCTGAGACACTCAGATCTCTCCTGCATAAATATATTTCAATGGCTACACTGTGACATTGCCTCATATGGTATAACAGACCTGATTTAAGCACTCCCCAGAATCACTCAGCTGTGACTCCTGAACCCGCTCATGGAACCACAACCATCACAGTCCTTCAGCCTCCCACATACCTACTCTACTTAGGTGGCCCTGAACCAGTGGCTGCTGGCCCTAGCCAGCACAGCCTTGGCTACAACACCCTGGAATATTCTAAGTGAATTAACCTCAAACTTCAGTATACATCAGAGTCACCTGGAGGCTTGCTAAAACACAGATGTGGGCCCCACCCCTAGTGTCTCATTGAGTAGATCTAGAGTGGAGTTCTAGAATTTGCACTAACAAGTTCCCAGGTAACACTGATGCAGGGATCACACTTTGGAGACCACTGCTGTAGAGGAATTAGGTCTAAGGTTTGGGGAAATGGGAATTGGATTGCAATATGAAGCATGCTTAGTCAAGCCCTAAGCCCTGGAAAAACCAAAGAATGTATCAGTGAGGGGGCACAATACCCTCAAAAAGCTTGTGTGTACGGACCTCAGAGCTGGAAAAGAATGAGAGTGGGGGAACAGCAGCAAAGAAAGTTGGTTCACTGATCTCAATGGGACTAACAGGATCCTGGAGTGGCAAAATCCAGCTAATGCTGCTTTACCTTTACAGATGTGGTGGACACAATTACCACAATAAACCACAAAATTTTAACTTGCAAGGATGTATGGCAATAACTAAAGATCCTTGGAGAAGGAAGAGATGAGCAGCCTGCTTAAGTGTTCTTCGACTTACATGGGTGAAAAACGTATAGGTCTTCTGGGCATACAGCTAACCAGCTATCATGGGGGTGTACAACCTCCTACCCAGCTCTCAGACCTAAGCCAGTTCACAGTCCAAAACCCCTCACGTGGCCACAAGGCTGGGCCAGGTCCCACTGAGGAAGGATCCTGCAATGTGGCCTAGGTTTTTATAGTAAATTTTCTTTGAAATCTTCCAAAAGTGTGAGAAAGGAGAAATACATAAACCTTCTGGGGGTTATTAGATATTGGCTCCAAACTTACACTAATCCACAGAAACCCATTGTGGATGCTGCTAAAGTCCATCAATCAAATTAGGGAATTCTGAAAGTCAAGTGATAAAAAGAGTCTCGGCCTGAAACCATCTAACAGTGGATCTAGTGAGACATGGACTCATCCTGTGATAATTTCCCTACTCCCAGAATGTGTAGTAGGAATGAATAAACATAGTTGAATAAACAGTACACTCAGGGAGATAATGGTAGTAAGGGGGAAGCGGAAATCTCTGCAATTATTCCCATCCCATCCCACACCACCATCCACCAAGGTAGCAAACAAAAAATAATACCAGGTCACTGGGAAAGTTACACATTAGTGGCATCATCAGAGACTTGAAAGATGCAGATGACAAGTCCTACCACATCTCCATTTTACTTTCCAGCATGAGTTTTGCCAGTGCAAAACCCAAATAGCTTGTAGAAAATGACTAAATTATCACAAATTTTATTAGGTAGTGATAATAATTACAGCTTTAGCACCCGGTTTGCAGCTGTTGACCTGACATGCTTTCTTTTGCATCCCCCTAATTTAGGAAAATCTGGGGAAGTTTACATTTACATGGCATGGGCAACAATATATGTCTTTGCTGTCTTGCCCAGTACTATGTCAACTGTCCTGTAATATCTCGTGATTTGAAGAGCTAGGTTGAAATCCAATCCATTGAGACTGTTGTCTACACTATGCCACCAAAACCATTCTTGTCATGACCACCTTCTCATTGAGTAATCTTAACCATCTCCATATTTGCAGGTGCTCCAGTAAAAATCCTTGGAATCACCTTTCCTAATTCATTTCTTTCTCACATCTCATATCCAACCCATGAGAAAATCCTACTGTCTCTACTTTAAAAATCTATCTAGAATCTGACCACTTTCCACCACTTTGATTGCTATCACCCCAGACCAAGAAATCATTTCTCACCTGGATTACTTCAATAGCCTTCTAACTAGTCTCTCTTCTTCCACTATATTCTATTTTTCATAAGCAACCAGAGTGAACTTTCTGGAACATAGACTACATCATATTGATACACTGTTCTCAACTCCCAATGTTTCCTTTTACATTTAAGAATCCAAAGTACTTACCATAGCCTATAAATATCACTACTCCATTCTCAAGTCCACAATGATTTCTTGGTAGTCTTATGGATAATTTCAAACTTAATCACATACAAGGCACTGTATAGTATTATCCCTGACCACTTCCTCAACTTACTACCTGTTACTCTCTGCACTCATTCTTTTCCAGACATACTGATTTCTATGCTGCCCTTCAAAAACAACAAGCACGTCTCTAACTCAGGGCCTTTTTGTACTTGCTTTTATTTCTTCTTCAGATAATCAAACACTTCATTCCATTCCATTCAGTTCTATGCTCAGACATCACTGCCTCGTAGAGGCTTCTGATTACACTATCTAAAATAGTAACTTTCGTTATACTGTTTTATTTTCTTTATAACATTTATCACTTCCTTCATATCATTTATCTCCCCACTGCCTCTCTCTCCCACAAGAATATAAGCTCTACAAGTATGGGAAGTTTGTCAATCTTGTCCACTGCCCTATGCTTCTTATCTAAAATAGTGTCTGGTATGCAGTAGGTGCTCAATAAATTTATGATGAAGGAATGAATGGCTGAACTCATTCATTCCTCAAATTGTTGTGGAGTTCCTACTATGTGCAATGATTTATTCAGAGAAATTACATGAAGCTATAGTCCCTCCAACTCTTCACTCCGAACTGATAAACTTCACCTTCAATGAAAATAAGAAGCTATCAGATTTGAACACTTTCCTCATTTTCTTATAACCCAATGTACAGAAGCACTAGCACCTCTACCAATCTTCCCTCTCTTTACAATGATAGAAGCATCTTCCTTCCATCGAATTCCATTGTATCACTTGTGTTCTGTATCTTGTCCACTTTTGCCTTCTTAGGGGCATCACTTCTCCTTCAGTAACTCCTGATTTTTCTGTATCATCAATTGTTCCCTCTCCACTAGATCATTTCCATTAGCATATAAACATGTTCAAGTATCTCCCATTAAAAATACATACAGAGTTCTGATTCTGTTATCATGGTATATAAGCCCCCCTACAGCACATCCTTCCATTTGTAACAGTGATAAACTCTGAAAAATTAGTCAAAAAACCAACTACGTGAGAATTCTGAAGAGTAAGCAAAAGCAGGCATTCTGTGGATGGGAGTCAAAAT
>NW_012135636.1:3090001-3090323 GCF_000956105.1 Propithecus coquereli | reverse complement strand
CCCATTAAAAATACATACAGAGTTCTGATTCTGTTATCATGGTATATAAGCCCCCCTACAGCACATCCTTCCATTTGTAACAGTGATAAACTCTGGAAAATTAGTCAAAAAACCAACTACGTGAGAATTCTGAAGAGTAAACAAAAGCAGGCACTCTGTGGATGGGAGTCAAAATTTGGAAAAGCAACTATCATGGGATAAGTTTCCCAATCTTTTGGCCTTTTGTATCTTTGCATCAGGGATGAGCTACAGTTTTGGAACAGCTGTATGTAGGTGCCTAAAATTGTGATAGATACTCTGAAATTTTACTAGACAGAGAAAT
>NW_012135636.1:3089050-3089742 GCF_000956105.1 Propithecus coquereli | reverse complement strand
TCAATAAGAGAGAGAGAGATATCTCTCACATTCTGTCCTTCCTGCATATCATCCAAGATGACATCTATATTTTCTTTCACAGGAATGGGTTCCTCGGTTTTACTTTGCTTAGTGAGCTGACGCTCCACCTCCTTTGCTTTCTGAAACATCACCTCTCTCATACTGCTTTGCATGTCATCCTTGATTTCCAACAGCGCTATGCTCTCCTTCTTCCTCAAGTCAGCTCCAGATTTTCCTCTCTTAATAAGGAAGCAAAGAGATAGAAAAAAATATAAAATCTATTTAGTTGTTGTCCATTTAAAATTAATTCAGTTATAATTCATATTAATGTAGTTTGGTCATTTTATTGAAAAATTTAGAAATTACGTATTCTTAAGGTTATTTAAAAGTCAGCTTATAAAGTTAATAAAGGGTTAGTTAAAGCAAAGAACAATAATTTTTTTGGTCATATGACATTTCATTAAATACATATAAACAATACCATAAAGTAGATATGCATTAATTATGATTTTATATATTTTTAATTGAAAGAGAATGCTCTCCTCATATCCAAATAAAGTACATGCTCCACTTTGACATTTAATGCTAAAAAATTGCTAAAATGGACAAAGACTATTAAAATGCCTTAAATCAAATTAAAATTAATTTCAGTCTATTTTCAAAACCACTTTAACAATATTGAGTTTCTATAC
>NW_012135636.1:3084753-3088910 GCF_000956105.1 Propithecus coquereli | reverse complement strand
AGCCAATTATTAAGCTTATTCTAATGGCAGAGATCCTAGAAGTTATAATATTTTTTTGCGTTACTTTTCCTGAGCTCCATGAACACTAGTATATTTGATTCCATCATATAAAACATTTTTAAAAGGTACTCCAGGAAAATAAGAATACATATATTCATACATCATAAAATCAAAACCAATAACACAAATGTGCACCCAAAACAAATTCTAAGTAATCTATTTTTTGTTCCCTACTACTTATTTCATCTACTAGTACTTTCCAACTGGAGAGCTGGAAGTGACTTTAAAGCTTTAGGAAAGATTTATGAAAGAAAAATTTGAAAATGAAAAAAATATTTTTCATTTAGGTTTTTCCTGTGAATTGGGAAAAGATCATTACATTTTAATTGATGGAGAACTGATCTACTCTGCAGGACACCCATACTGAATGAAAATATATTTTGAGAATTCCTGTCTTCCACATATAATCACCCAAAAGACTTTTTTAGAAAAAGAAAAAGAAACACTTTTTGTAATTACAAATATATGTTCACTGGAAAAAATTCAAACCATGCAGAAGTGGATAAAGTAAAAACTGAAAATCTCTACTTACTCCCTTCCCATCAACTCCCCCCATATTCCAGAAATAATCACTGCAACAGTTTGATGTATATAATTCCAGGCTTTTGATATAGATATACAAACACTATCATACACACATACATACATATATATAGCTTTGTTAAAATGTATTCCCACACAAACATTCAAAAATATGTTAGTTGTGACATTTCCAAATGGTAGGATTACTGCATTTTCTAAATATTTTTAAATGAGCATGTATTCTTTTTACCATCAAATAAAATAAATATATTTTTAAGGAAATGAAGAACAAGATCGTGTTAGACAACTTTCTAGAAGAATGTAAAAAGCAAATGCAGATAGTGAATAAACTTTTATAAGGAAAAGTCATAGTCCCAGATCACTGAAATTACATAGTCCAAATAAAATGAACATGATAGAAAGGTGGGACTTGCTGTTTTCTTCTACCCCAAAAGGAAAATACTTCTTCCTGTGTTGCAATCTAGATCAATGTTTTCATAGCCATGAATACGGTTCATAATTTTTCATTTGGAGGAAACAGAGTAAATTAACCCGCTAGTTCACCAGTCTTAGAAATCCAAGCCCTCAAATCGTAACGTGTACATACAATTAATTTGAGATGAGATGTAAGACTATTTGAGGAAACAGAGAAATTTTAAATAGTTTAAATGTTTTGCTCAAAATGTTCTGGACGATTTTACTAACTGAATCATGGGACCTTTGAGCTGAAAGATATTTCAGAAATCATGCGGATAAGATCCTTATCTTCCAGGTGGGGAAACAAATATATGAAGAAATTAAGTAGCTTGACCTGGTCATCAAGGACCTAGTGAATGGAGGTTGGAATACAGATGTCCAGATTCCCGATCCAGAGTTCTCACTCCTGGAACATAGCTACTACAATCTCTTAGAGAAGCAGAGTGATAAATCAAAGTAAAAACATGCCTGATTAGAGCTCCTACTAAAGAAAGCTGATGAAATAGTGAAAGAATATAAAACAACTACGCAAATATATCATTTCCTGTTTGGGGGAAAATAAACTCTGCCTCCCTTAGAAATGCAGGGGCAACAAAATGAGCCAAGAGAACCAGTATTGAGATGACAAATTCACTTTTAGCAGCAGTGTAAGTCAGGTTTTGATAAGGGAAGTCAAAACTAAGGTCAGTTATTCTAGAAAGAGGCACAGGGAGATGCATTCAGAGAGACAGGAGAGACATTAGTAAAAGGGCTGTTGGCCTGGATCTCAGATCAAGGATATTATTCAGACAGAACATTGGCAGAGATCCAAGAGGCTAGCAATTCACAAGAGCCCAGGTAAGAGGAAAAGCAGTGAGTACATGGGAGTGAGGCAACCAAGAGTCATCAATAGGAACAGCTCACTGCTGCGCCAGTGAGCTACTGAGGAAGGTCGCTGGTCCCTCACTAGCTAGGCTGTCAATACTGAGCTCAGAGACCCAAGCAGAGGGAAACTTCTTGAGAAACAGTGAAGCTGCAAAGTTATTGCAGACACAGGACATCCTGCTATGACCTAGCCATGGAGGGATGCAACAGGGGTAACCTACAGCAAAGGGACTGAAGGGGAACGCATGCATCTGGGTCGATCACCTCAGATGACCTTCTGCAGCAGTTACTTTTCATAGTCAAGATGATTTTATATATGAGAACATATGCCATCTGCTTCCAAAAATTGAGGGAGCCAGCTAAGGTTGAGCATGATTAAACAAGCTTAAAGATCAAATACAAAATGGCAAAAAGGATATTTTTGAATTCCCAAGTTAAGATTAGTTAAAAGAAAGTCTCAAATTATGTTGTTCCAAACTAACAACTATTTCATACTTACATTTATGTGGTAAATTAGTTTAAATTGAAATTTTTTTAAAGAAAAGATAGGAAAGCTGAACTAATGTATTGTCTTAGATAAATGCTGCCACAGTTTGTTTTGCTGCCTCCACCAAAAGGTTCATCCTACAGCACCTGTTATGCCTATTGGCAGCATATACAAATGTTAAATTCAGTTATTGAAAGGAAAAGTAATCTTTTTAAATGGTGAAATTTTATACTCAAAATGATAAAGGGTCAGTAAGCAGTACAATATGCTACAGAAGCAGTGTTTTGTCCATTTATATCCCTTATTTACATAGAATTCACTTAGTTCGTGGCCAAAACGGTGCTGTGTACTATCCTTTCTAGGATGGTGAAGATTCATAAGACTTTGAAATAAGCAAATGTATCCAAAATGTGTAAGCAAACTTCCAGCTCTGATCTAAAACATTTGTCAACTTAGAAAAACCTACCAGAAGTCTTCTAAAGATGAGCTAACAAAAAAACTTCCAGAAACTATATTTGTTGCAGGGAAAACTTAAGCGTAAGAAGTACACAGAAAAATGGAATGGCATTCTCCACTACATTTAGCCTCTGTTATGACACTCATAAACTTATAAACACTTACAGCACTTAATAAATTTATAAAAACATATAAACACTTATAAAGTGTAATTCCCCACTCTTCTCAGGGACAATGAGTCACTATTCCAAAAGATAATTAACTCTTTTGCAGAACCAGCAAGTCTTTATAACAACGAAGTGAGCAGAACATTTTTGGTTCCCTTACCACCCTGAAAGTCTTTACTTTCCAAAGGAACTAAGTTTAATGAATTCTGTGTCATCTGGGGATATCTTTAAATATAAATTTTTAGAAATAAATCCCAGAGCTTTTTGGTAACTATTTTGCACAATACTTTGGTTATAAGAAAGTTATATCCCAATCACTTAAACATGAACATATATAGAATTTCAGTTATTATTTCAAGTCCCTCCATATTTTTAAATATAATTGCTACTATAACTTCCAAGTAAGGAGAAAAACTATTTCTGTGTGTATATCCCTGAATAAGGGCCCACAACATACAAAAAATATCCTATCTAGCTTTATTGCTCAATTTAATAATTTAAAATAGTTAAATATCAACAATCTATTTTGATTTTTTGATGATGGTATTTGTTTGGAGCAGGGGTTGTTTTTGGTGCTAAATCACTTCAAACAGATAAACTTGTTAGATTTTTTATTTCTTTCCACTAGAAGATTTCATTTAGCCATTAAATTGATTTAGTCTTACTTCATGTCCTTAAATCAGCTCCCCTTTAAATTATCATTTGAACCATTCACATATTTGTACTATGAAACATACACATTTTAAAAAGGGAGGTTGTCCTTTAACTAAGAGTTCAGCATATTTTCAGTGCTGAATAAAATAATAACTACATTGGATGAGACTAGAACATTAAGGCCAAAACCATAATATGTTTCTTCAACTATTAATATAAAAAATATTGCTTAAACAAGACCTTTCAAGAGATTTTGGAGGCTTGGATAATTCTTCATATACAGTTGTAAGTTTTTGGAATTTCAATCCTTTCTTCGATTTCATCTTCCTTTTCTTGGGATAAACAATGTAACTAATACCAGCTTTTCTAGATGCTTCAATAAGAGAGAGAGAGATATCTCTCACATTCTGTCCTTCCTGCATATCATCCAAGATGACATCTATATTTTCTTTCACAGGAATGGGTTCCTC
>NW_012135636.1:3081731-3083658 GCF_000956105.1 Propithecus coquereli | reverse complement strand
AGCTAAAAAATTATGATACCTTTAATTGTAGAGGTTGTGTACTCAAACATTTTTGGATATTTTCAGATGATTTAGATTTTCTTAGTAAGAAAGACTGTGAAATAATCAAATGAAAAATATACATTAACTATGGATACTATTTATAAACTAAAATATCATGTGACAGTTGGCTAATGATCACTGTTTATGTAAATTAATGAAACACAAAAATACTAATTAAAATACAGGCTCTTACTGATTTCAAAATCACTGACTTCACAGAGAGGAGCAGAACTTAAAAGCCATCAATTAATTTAGAAAAGTGTGTAATGAAAACTATCTTATTTTTAAAAACTCAACTTGATATAACAACCCTGCTATGTTCAAGGTGCTACAGTGCAAAGCTTCCCAGCTGGTGTAAGTGGCCCTGGTGTATGTGAATGTACAATAGATAAGCTGAGCCATGAATCCCCTTAACCATGGAGCTACACTGGTTGGACCTGGGGCAGCTACTCTCCCCTGGACAGTCACTTCTAATCATGAGCAACCTCAACCTTTTGCTCCAGGGGACCACACAAATATTACAACTTACTGCAATAGCACCCAGACTGGTGTTACTGGTGTTAATTAAGAGTTGGAAATCACTACTCTACTAAAATGGAAAGAACCAAGAAAATGACATGTTTCATGCCCTCAAACAGTATGATAGTACATATAACAAAAAAGAAATATCTATAATCAAAAATGACTGTGGCAATGACCGCCCAGATGGTACAAATCAGGTGCAAAGAGAATGCAGGAGAGGGAGGGATCAGTTCTGAAAGGGGAGGATCTTGGATAGACCAGCTTGAAGAGCAGGTATATGAAAGGCAGTAGCATTTCCATAGGCTGAGAAGGGGTTGAGAACATCCCAGGCCAAGGGATCAACCTAAATGAGCACAGAAAAATGTCAAAGCGCCAATAATTTTAATCCACAAGGAGCCTGGTGTAGGCAGAGTACAGAGTACATGGAGGTTACCCAGAAGTAGAAGTATAATGGGAGGGAATATAGAGTTGAGGCCAGGTTATGAGACTTAGTTAAGTACTCAGACATTATTTGGTAGATGGAGTTATTAAGTTTGTTGAGACATGAGTGACACAATCATACCTGTGTTTTAAGAATACGGCAGGATGTCTTAGTGATAAATTCTCTGTACTCCAATGGCAATTACAGCAACGACAAAAATAAATGGGACTTAATTAAATGAAAAGCTTCTGCACAGCTAAGGAAATGATCAACAGAGTAAATAGACAACCTATAGAACATGAGAAAATATTGACATACGGTAAAAGGCTAATAACCAGAATCTACAAAGAAGTCAAACAAATCAGCAAGAAAAAAAAAACAACCCCATTAAAAGTGGGCAAATGACATGAACAGAAACTTTTCAAAAGAAGATAGACAAATGGCCAACAAATATATGAAAAAATGCTCAATGTCAGTAATTATCAGAGAAATGCAAATTAAAACCACAATGAGATATCACCTTACCCCCTGTTAGAATAACTTTCACTAAAATGTCCAAAAACAATAGATGCTGGTGTGGATGCAGAGAGAAAGGAATGCTTATACCCTGTTAGTGGGACTGCAAATTAGTACAACGTCTATGAAAAACAATATGGAGATTCCTCGAAGAATTAAAAGTAGACCTACCATTTGATCCAGCAATCTCACCCCTGGGTATCTACCCAAAGAAAAAGAAGTCATTCTATCAAAAAACACCTGTGCTTGAATGTTTATTGCAGCACAATACACAATTGCAAAGATGTGGAATTAACCCAAGTGCCCATCAATTCATGAGTGGATTAACAAAATGTGGTATGTGTTACTGGAATACTACTCAGCCATAAAAAAGAATGAATTAATGCCTTTTGCAACAATTTGGATGGAACTGGAGACCATTATCCT
>NW_012135636.1:3076039-3077771 GCF_000956105.1 Propithecus coquereli | reverse complement strand
ATTTTCCATAGCTAATAAAAGACATCAAACCACAAATTCAAAAATCCCAATGATTCCAAATGTGATAAATAAAAAGAAATCTACACTTAGACACATCATAGTGAAAGTGTAGGAAATAAAAATGAAAAACTTAAATAAAATTAGCCAGGTTTAGGGGAAGCAGAAAATTTATTATTAATATCTTCAAAGAATTCACACTTAAGACTCCTCAACAATAGTGGATGCCAGAAAATAATGGAGTATCATTAGTGTGCTAAAAGAAAATATCTGCCAATATATATTATAACCAGGTAAAATATCCCTCAAGAATGAAGATACAAAGATATTTTGAAACTAAGAAAACATAAGATTTTCACCAATTACAGACCTCCTACCCCCTTAAAGGAAATTCTATGGGATATACTTTAGGCAGAGGGTAAAATGATTCAAGATAGAAGTGTCTGAGATGCTAGAAAAAATAGAAAAGCAAAAGAAGATCTATATGTGTAAAATGTAAGGAATATTGCATAAAAGTATAATAATTTTAAGAGCTAAGGATCTATCAAAGCAAGAGTATATTAAGTCAAGAAGGGGTAAATGCAATTAAAATGTTCTAAAGTCACTGTGTCTTCCTGGAGGAGTATAAAGGTATTAATGTATATTAGATATTGATAAGTTAAAGTTGCATATTCTAGGGAAACTACCACAGGAATAAGAAACAATATACAGTTCACCCTTCAACAACATAACTTTGAACAGCACAGGTCCATTTATACATGGATTTTCTTCTGCCTCTGCCACCCCTGAGACATCAAGACTAACCATTCCTCTTTCCCCTCCTCCTCAGCCTACTCAATGTGAAGATGGTAAGGATGAAGACATTTATAATGATCTACTTCCGTTTAATGAATAGTCAATATATTTTCTTTTCCTTCTGATTTTTCTTAATAACATTTTCCTTTCTCTGGCTTATTTTATGGTAAAAATACAGTATATTAATATAATACATATAACATGCAAAATATATGTTAATCTACTGTTCATGTTGTCAGTAAGTCTTCTGGTCAACAGTAGGCTATTAGTAGTTAAGTTTTGGGGGAGTCAAATTTATACGTGGATTTTCAACCATGCTAAGGGTCAGAGTCCCTAACCACCATGTTGTCCATGGGTCAACTGTACATATGATAAAACACAATAAACCCAAATAATTGTCAAGAAAATAAGAAAAAGAAAAATATACATATAACAGGTGAAGAAACTAAAAAGAACAAAATTAAAGTAGATATAAATTTTAAATAGGTCCAATTAAAAAACAAAAAAAATTACCCAAATGTATAGATTTGTTTTAATCTAATCACATGTTGTTTATAAAAGACATATCTAAAATATAAGACTCCAGAAAAGTTAAGTATAAGGGAACAAATATTTAAATAAAGTAAAACTGGCATCAATGTATTAATAGCAAAGATAGACTCCAAGGTAAAAATGTTTACTAAAATAAAGAAGCTCATTTCATAATTGAAAGTTTCAATTCACAAAGAAATTTTATAATTCTTAATTTGTATGCATCTAATAACATGGTTTCAGAATATATAAAGCAAAAATTGACAAAATGACAAGAAGACATAGGGAAATCTATACCACAGTGAAATATTTTTTTTTCTTTTATTTCAGCATATTATGGGGGTACAGATGTTTAGGTTACGTATGTTGCCCTTGGTCCCCCCCCCCAAGTCCGTGTTTCAAATATGTC
>NW_012135636.1:3072526-3075954 GCF_000956105.1 Propithecus coquereli | reverse complement strand
TTGACTGTATGGGAGTAAAGGAGGAGGCACAGGGTATATTTAACCCAGCTAACTGACTAGAATAGGAGTTTGATTTGTCCCAGGGCAGTAAGACTCTCCACTATGTGCCATTCAGCACCCCAAGATACCATTAAGGGGTGTAGAGGGCTGAAGGCACAAGTAAGAGAAAAATAAAACCACTTCCTATTTGTTCCCATGAAGTTCAGGCCATTATTAAACCAGTTATATAAATTTAATACCTCTCTTCTTCCCTCAATCTCTCTTTTCTCCCCAATTGTGTTTATTACTTGATAAGCTGACTTGGATGCACTGTAGTGATACTAAAATCATGAATATGCATCTAATCTCCATTTAGAACGATTGGTTTTACTCTGCTTCAAGGCCATAAACAGCTTCCCCATTTGATGAAAAGACTCATAAATATGTTCTTTTGATCATTTAAGACCTAGGCAAGAATAAGTGAAAAAACTGGAAATTTTAGAAAAGCTCACAGCAGAGGTCCTGCTATTGATTAATCAATAGCATCTTCTGAGTGTCATAAAAACAGCATGTTTGAGAAAAAGGAAATGTATCCTTAGCAAAGATACCATTGAATGATCTGAGCCATTTCTGAGAATGAGGAAGCACCAAGAAATCATTTCTGGAATTACTAGAAATGATTTCTGAACCGTAAGCAGATACAGTAACCAACCCACAATTAAGAACAAAAATTATACATACCTGAAAAGTTCTTTTGCTATAATTATCTAAAGTACTGATACTCTCTTTGCTTACAGATGAAAATTTCTCAATTAAAAGTCTGCTTGCTTGAACACTCTGTGGCAAAAAAATAATATTTTTAAATTATGTTTTAGTATGCTTTTAAAAGTCTATGATAACTGTTACCTCATAGTACATTATCACCAAAAGGGAAGCATATGAAAGGTGAAAGGGGAAAAATTCTAGAAAACATTCACCAGAGATGCATCCAAGTCTAGCCACAGCCTTAGTATTGGGCCAAAACTTGCAATTTGGCTTCAGTGTTGCCCTTTAGCCAAGTGAGTACTTTTACATTATTTATGACATCCTTAATCTTACGAGTGATCAATGATCCTGTGATCTCATACGTTAGCATTGAATCTATTAAGCATATCCACATCAGGATTATGAACAAGACATATTATCTAGATTTCTTGTCAATACATGACTACTCATTTTTAAATACAAGCAAGCATTCTAAATGTAAATTGGAATGAAAATTATTTTAAATGCTTTATACATTGAATTCTATCCATCAATGAAGCTATATATGTAAATTTATTGTTCTAAAAGTAAATGGCTGCAATAATTATGGTTATTATTAAATATTACTTCTCTATCTTGTAATCTACAATTTGGATATGCAGAAACTAGAAGACCTAAATTTGACAGCCTGGTGGATTCATGATTAATTAAATCGGACTGCTGCTTTATTTGTTCGCTAAAATTCTCAGGTGTCAAACAACTAACATTACAAATTTTAAAAATATTTATTGAATAAAAAATCAGATTTTAAAAATATCATGTAATTATCACTGACAATGGAGAAGTCTACGGTAATTTAGGAATCACCAGCATTGAATTTTTGCCAAAAATCCTCTCTTATGTTACATTTATATAAAGTAAGAGAATTATTATACATAGCAGAAAAGATACTTGGTCACTTTCATCATTATTCTTCAAAGACAAACTAAATGATATACTAGAGAGGTTGCAACCATTTTGTCCTTTGCTTGCATAAGTTATTGAAATATGATAGAATAACTGCTATTATATATTTAAAAGAATGTTTTTAACAAGGACAAAAACCTTAATACCATATTTTATAGATATCGAAACAACAGATTAACATCAGATTAGCAATAAGTGATTGCTTATTTTAAAAAGAGAAGAAGGCTCATGTGTTAGAACCTCGGAACTTGCCAAAATATTGCCTAAAATAATGTTCATTGAAAGGGCGATTACAGTGTTGCTTACAGGGTTCCATTGAAAAAAATCCTCCTACTCCAGGGATATTGCTGAAATTGGTATCATGCAATAAAAGCTTGGATGTAGATGAAAATGGAAACAATTTGTTACCTTAGAAGTTGATTATGACTTCTGCTTCTAATTATGGCTTTGTAGGTAATTCTGCTGAGGACAACTAAGAGAGCTACATGTAATAAGAAAAATAATCTTCAAAGCAACAAAGAGCTAACAAGATGAAGAGATGAAGAGCCAAAATCTAAGAAAAGACAAAGACTTGGAAAGGCAAGCCCGGTATTCAAAGATGCTTCTGTTCTCAGAGTGTTTGCCAAAACAGCTGTAAATCTGAGCGGCAGATTTGGCAACTTCCTGGGACAAGGGTGACAGAAATCAAAGCCCAGAATCTACTTGAGTTGTGGAGACTGATAATATATCCCAGCTATATAAAAACTGGGATACCATAGTGCTATACCCTCAA
Source organism: Propithecus coquereli (assembly GCF_000956105.1). Taxonomy (NCBI): domain Eukaryota; kingdom Metazoa; phylum Chordata; class Mammalia; order Primates; family Indriidae; genus Propithecus; species Propithecus coquereli. Next base: position 3,073,493 of record NW_012135636.1, on the reverse strand, counting down.
ATTAAGAGAGAACAGAGGTAAATCAACATTTACGTAGACTTTTAGCCTGGGATCTGTCAGGGATGGTCAGAGAACTCCAGCCTCAACCTTAGATTAAGGCTATCTCTGAATGGTAAAGACCTCAGGTTCCGACAAAAATTTTCTCTAGAGGAAAGAACTACCATCCTAAGTCTCAAATAGTTCCTAAAAATAATGTTTTTAAATACAGTGATAAGTGAACATTTAAAGACAAACAGGTACACAAAGAAACAAAACACCAGAACATAACAGATTTAGAGCGAGGAATAGAAATACTAAAAGAAAAACACAAAACGGTGAGCAAGTTTAACAGGATATTAGACACAACTAAAAGAACTTATTGTAATAAACCTTTTTGCCTTAGAGTCTATCTTTGCTATTAATACGGTGATGCCAGTTTTCTTTTATTTAAATATTTGTTCCCTTATACTTAACCTTTCTGGAGTCTTATATTTTAGATTTGTCTTTTATAAATAACATGTGCTTAGATTAAAACAAATATATACATTTGGGCATTTTTTTTGTTTTTTAATTGGACTTATTTAAAGTTTATAACTACTTTTTATTTTGTTCTTTTTATTTTCCTCACCTGTTATATGTTTATTTTTCTTTTTCTTGTTTTCTTGCTAATTATTTGGGTTTATTGAGTCTTATCATTTCTATTTTGAAAGTTATATGTAATTGACCCTTGCACAACATGGGGGTTAGGGCAGCTTACCCCCTGCAGAGTTGATAGATCAGAAGAAATTGTCCAGAATCCAGTCTCAAGAGTAAAATGGTAGCTAATATGTATGATTAAAGTCCCAGAAAATGAAGAGAGAATGAACAGAGTCAATATTTAAAGAGATAATGATCAAAAATTTTCCATAGCTAATAAAAGACATCAAACCACAAATTCAAAAATCCCAATGATTCCAAATGTGATAAATAGAAAGAAATCTACACTTAG
>NW_012135636.1:3059339-3060794 GCF_000956105.1 Propithecus coquereli | reverse complement strand
TCCAAAAATTTGGGGTTAAAGATGGTGGATTGAAATTTTCAATGCAAGAAATTAGAAAAAATGCCAAAATAGAATGTTGACATTCGTTGGAAAACAGGAAGCCAATAACCAAAAAATTTCAAAAAGAGAGAAGTAGCAAAAGTTCAGAAGGGCAAAAATTCAATTAATAATTAATCCAAAAATTTGGGGTTAAAGATGGTGGATTGAACTTATTTGTTTTTCTGGTCAACTGGCCATGATATCTAACAGCTAGAGAATCATATATCATAAAGTTTCACTAAAATAATAAAATAAAAGTGATGGTATTATACTGGTATGAGTATAGTAGACTGACAGAGAGTAAAGCATTTGTAACTAAATGAGAAAAGAAAAAATTAAACTACTTTCAAAAATTCTATTCTAAATAGAAAAAATAAAAAACGTCATTAGAGATGGGAAAGAAAATGATGCAACATAAGAAATGAAGATTAAAACTTATAGAACTTATAAATCTCAACTGAATAGATAGATGGCTTGCTGTAAGAATATAATTTACCCATTGACTCAAGAAAAAATAGTAAACATAAATAACCCAAGTGCTAGAAAAGAAAAAACTTTAAATATCAAAGAATTACCTTTCCGAATGGTTCAGATAAGTCTAGACAGTGAATTCTACCAAATTTTCAAGATTATTCCTATGCTATATCAATTTCAGAATATTTAAAAAGATGAAATGTTCTCCAATTAACTTTTTAAATCATGAATAACTCTTATAGCAAAGTCCAACCAAGGAAAAAATATACTACACACATATTTCACTTGTGAGTATATATTATATTAAAAATAAAATATGGCCTAACAGAATTCAACATAATAACAATTTAAGAATATTACATCATGACCAAGTAATCCAAGAAATGTAAAGGATTTCAATATTAACATTCTAGACCTGTAGTATCAATAGATAAAATACAAACCTGATTCCATCCCTGCCTTGGTTGAAAGGAAGCTAAGAGCTTCACGACCCCGTTTCAAGCAACAGCATATACAAACTAATTTCTTTGAATTAATCTTACCTCTGGCTTTATTATACTATTGCTCTTGTTATACTTTCCCCATGATTTCTTTAACTTTTTTGTTTTATACTTTTCTGATATATGTGTTTTAGCAAGCTAAATATACTGTGCAAATGAAATAACCCTACATACTACTAAAAATGCATGCACAATGATGCTCATCACAGAATTACTATAAGAGGAAAAAATAAGAAAGAAGAAGAAAAGAAGAAAGGAGGAGGAAGTAGAGGAAGAAGAATTTTTACAAATGAAAGAAAATGGACCAAAAAGTGGGCAGTAATTGTCTATGGGAAAAGAACAAGAGATGACTTTATTTTTCCTCTCTTGATTTTTCTTATTTTTAAAATAATCAGTATAATATAAAATGAAAATAAGCAAATATTCTTTAAGGGGAAAAAAA
>NW_012135636.1:3056866-3059289 GCF_000956105.1 Propithecus coquereli | reverse complement strand
TATATATATACGAATATGAGAACTCCAGAAGTTTACCACCCGCAGACCTCTCCAAAAAGGATTTAGTCAAAAATATAATAAGCAAAACAAAAATGATTAGAAGAAAGGGAATGATGTAAGATAGAAGAAATGTGGTAAGAAGATAGAAGAAATAGTGGTAAGAAAATAAGTCAATAAAACATAGATTAATCTGTGTAATTATTGATGCATATGGTGAAAATTATAATCTATGAGGAATTAAAATATTTAATGACTTCAAGTGTGGCAGATGGCAGAAAGGAGTAAAGTAAAACATTTTAAAGTCTTTGCCCTGTATGGAAGGAAGGATAAAGATTCTTATTAATATCTGATGTGCTCAAATACATGCTAGATTTTTTTAAATAACCATGAAAATGTAAAATCAGAATATATTATATTCAGACCACTGTATTGTATTTTTTTAAAAAAGGAACAACCAAAAAATATATGTTTAAGAAAAAGAATAAAAGGAGAAAATAAAACAAAAGGCAGGGTTTAAAAAATACAAGTAATCATGATACATATAAACAGGTTAAATTTGCTTTTAAAATATCGTAGCACGCAGATCTTTGTATCTAAATAGCATTTCCCATTCATATGAACCAAGAGTCTTTGAAGAAAGGTCTGAGCCAGTTCTGGTGAACAGAAAATGTCAGGTGAGCTTGAGCCATGTTTTTGTGCCAGAAAGTCCTGTTGGATCATTTTTCTCCTAGTAATTGGGAGTGAACAACCACCAGTACTGATTTTCTTTTGGTCCACATTTCTAATAGGTTATTCCGTAATCACCAGTTCTCCCCAATTCTTCGTGCTAAAATTCCTACTTCTTTTCAGACAATTTTGCCTACTCTCAATTCTATATTTTCACACTTTACCATAAACAGAGACAGGATAATACATGAACATACTTTGTAAACAAACATACACTTTAAAAAATATTGTACTCATATTACAGACTCCCTACTGGGTCAGTTCAAATATAAGCAGATGCCACCAAAAAAGGATAAAAAGAGAGAGGCAACAGTAGGCAGGGGGAGCCTTCATGCCATAATGCAGATCTGACATCTGTGAAAGGAAATGAGAGAGTAAGTATTGTATAGGAAGAGCTTCAGATCATGCAGATCAGTCAGGCAGATGAAAGGTCCTTGAGCCAAACTTGACCATGGAAGTATGAATAATCCCACATCATATAAGAATGGGTCAGCTCTAGCAATCACCTTGTGCTGAGTCACTGGCTGGGGACAGCCCTGAGGAAGCATGGCCTTGGAGTACATGGTAGAGCTACAGGGCAGCAGCTAGAGGCTGGCAGTCAAGTATGCTCTTCTGAGAAGATTTTCTTGAAAGAGATGTGAGCATAACATTTTGTTGGATGCCACACCCATTTATGCAAATTAATATTCATCAATCTAATGGGGAATTCACCAATCTAATTGGGAAGGGAGCAGAAAGGGAAAGAATATAAATGTATTTATTACCTACCACTGAACTGTACGTTTAAAAATGGTAAAGAAGGTTACTTATGTATGTATTAGGTCATTAAATATGAAATGTCCGATTTTGAGTCAAAAGTGTAGTTTATTATATCTCAAACAAGAAGTGGTACAATTAAAGTATGCACCTAAGCTATCATTGACACATTTTGCCATCGTACTGGTAGCTTGTTTATGCCAGCAACAAAGAAGCTGGAGAGTAAGTGGCAATGAAATCGCCAAAGGCATTTTCCAGTTTGTTGAGAAGTGAATCTTTTTCCTTACAAGAAGTGGTCCAAAGCCTGGAAGAAGTGGCAGTCAGTTGGTGCAAGGTCTGGTGAATACAGTGGATGACAGAGAGTTTCCAAGTCCAGCCTCTGTAGTTTCAGTAGAGTTGTTTGTGCAACATGTGGTCGAGCATTGTCTTGCAAGAGGATTGGCCTGTCTCCAGTGACCAATCTCGACTGCTTAATCGCAAGCATCCTCATCATTTCATCCAAATGGTTGCAGTAGACATCTGCTGTAATCAATTGACCAGGTTTCATGAAGCTATAGTGAATAATACCAGCACTACCAGAAGGACACCATAGCTTTCTTTGATGAATATTCGGTTTTGGACTCTGTTTCAGCACTTCATCTTTACCCAACCATTGTGCTGAACGCTTGCCATTGTCAAAAAGAATCCATTTTTCGCCAAATGTAACAATATGGTGTAGAAATGGTTTGCCTTTATGTCATGACAGCAAAAAAAGGTAAGCTTCAAGACGATTTCTCTTCTGACATTCATTTAATTCATGCGGAACCCATCTATCCAGCTTCTTTACCTTGTCAATTTGTTTCAAATGGTCCAATATTGTTGGAATAGTAACGTCAAACCTTGCTGCTAATTCACGCCTAAGTTGAGATGGAGTCACTTCCACTACATCTTTCAGCTCATCA
>NW_012135636.1:3043349-3046286 GCF_000956105.1 Propithecus coquereli | reverse complement strand
GGAGTTTGAGGTTGCTGTGAGCTAGGATGACGCCACGGTACTCTAGCCTGGGCAACACAGTGAGACTCTGTCTCAAAAAAAAAAAAAAGACACAAACCCAGTAAATAAAGATTCACAATAATAAGGTGACACTGAATCTGGAGCACTTTTATTTCTAATCAGAAATATCTTCAAACTTGATCACATGTTTCCTATCTGCCAACAGAGTACAGTATTTAGAGAAAGGTGGATTTTACAGCTGCCAGGTAATTTATCCAACGTAAAAATTCAAAATTAAGTTTTCGGTCTCACTTGTCTTCTGTTTTGCTGGGCATACTGCATCATGTTATGCTATATAAACCTAAAGCCAGGAAGTCCTTGCTAAAAGATGAATAAATGCTTCCAAAATCAGCTGGCAACTCTTCTTCCAAAGATCACCTAGAAATTAAGAGGATTTTAGGTATTCAAATGATATGTCACATACAGTACAATAATTCCTCCTGCTTCCAGCAGCTTAAGCATCCAGAATGAAAGGATTGCCCTAAAAGTAAGCAAGATACAAGCCTCTAAGTGGGGAGGGCAGGAAAGCTATCACTAAACAACAGTACTTTGCTCTCAAGGAAAAGTACAGATGCACCTTCAGAAAAGAATTTATCAAATTAAACTAGTAAAGAAAGACTAATGTTGGTAAATTGGTTGCCCCAGAAATGCTCAGAACTTTCTAAGAGTTCTAGGAAAATGATTAGAAGCAGCAGGGTTGGTGGCTGCCAGAACCTGACAGGAGAATTGAGATTGCACAACAAACTGAATTACTATGAAGTATCCTAGGTCAATTTAGTGTTTAACAGCATCTGCACAGCCCCTAAGGCCATGATGTATATTACAACCCAATACAATAACTTGTTCACACTGACAACTGAAAGTCAGAATTTTCTGTTCACTAAGGGAGAGAGACATGCAAATTAGTTTCAGGGGTAAGTTAAGTTTCATACAAATTGCAACAAAAAGTAGAATGTCAGTTTTCAAAATGTGATCTGAGACCCTGGGGAAGGTTATTTGCCTTTTTCACTGTGTTGACATTTGCACTGATAGTGAAAATCTATATATATGGTAAAACTGACAGTGCCAAAGCATGAATCGAGACACCAGCACCTTAAAAATGCCTGCCAGGAAGCAAGAAAAATTGTTAATTTTATTAAATTTCAACCTTTCAGTACACATCTTTTTAATATTCAACGTGATTAAATGAGAAGTACATACAAAACGCATCTGTGGTCATGGTGAAGTGTGATGGTGTTTTTGAGGAAAAGCCTGTGTGCTATATTGTTTGAGTTGTGAACTGAACTAGCCGCCATTTTTATTTCAGAGGATAAACATCAAATGGTTATTGAGACTTGGGTATGTGGCAAGAAAATTTGTGTCCCTCACCATGAGCTTTCCAGGTTCCCAAAGCTAAAGACTTTTCTGACAATATTAAAAATAAGTTGTTTTAATATTGTATACATAGTGAAATGTGTCAACATTTGAAGAGCTACATAACTCAATGAACAATATTTTCCAAATAACTAATGCATGATGTTAAAAAATCATGAATGGGTCAAAGAGACACTCAAAGTACAAGATAAATCAATAGATTTCAATGTAATAAGGTATGAAAAAGTCATCAATATGGTTTCATATTTCAGTCGCAACAAACTTTTTTTTAGTTGTACAAATTATCATGTAATACATTCTCCTTTCACTAAGCTTAACTGTTTTTTTACTTTTTTGTTTTTTCTGGTCCACTGATCACAATTTTTATATTAAGCTTTATGAGATAATTATAAATTAATATGCAGTTTTAAGAAATAATACAAAGATATCTCACCTACCCTTTACCCAATTTACCTGAAAGGTAACATCTTGTAAAGCCATAGTACAATATCATAAACAAAATGTTGACATTGATACAGCCAAGTTACAGAACATTTTCATTATCAGAAGGATCCTTAACGTTGTCCTTTAAAGTCAGATTTATCCCACTCCCCATCTTGAAACCATGGAAACCACTATTCTGTTCTCCATTTCCGTAATTTTGTCATTTCAAGAATGTTATATGATGAGATCATACAGTATGCAATCTTTCAGAACTGGCTTTTTCCAGCATAATTCTCCGAAGATTCATCATTGTTCTTCCATGTATAATAGTTCATCCCCTTTTATAGCTGAGTAGTATTCCATGGTATGGATGTACCATAGTGTTCTTAATCCATCAAAGGATACCCAGAGTGTTTCTATTTTGACTTTTATGAATAAAGCCGTTATAAAGTTTTATGTATAAGTTACAATGTGATCAAAAATTTTTATTTCTCTAAGATATTAATAAATGCCCAGGCATGCAATTGCTGTGTCATATGGTAGTTGCATGTTTAGTTTGTTTTGTTTTGTTTTGTTTTTAACTGGCAAACTGCTCTTCAGATGGCTGTACCATTTTACCTTCCCACGAAAAATATATGAGCCATGCAGTTTCTCCACATACTTACTAGCATTTGGTGTCATGACCATTATTTTATTTTACTCATTCTATAGTGATATATCATTGTGGTTTTAATTTGCATTTCCCTAATAGCTAATGAACATCTTTTTATATGTTTATTTTCCATCTACATATTATATTGGTGAAATGTCTATTAATGTTTTTTGCCCACTTGCCAATTAGGTTGGTTTTTGGTGTTGCATTTTGAAAATTCATTATGTATTCCAGATACTACTACTTTTCTGGATATGTGGTTTGCAAATATTTTCTCTAAGTCTGTACCTTGTATTTAATCCTCTTAAAAGGATCTTTTGCAGAGCAAAAGTTTTTAATTCTGATAAAGTCCAATTTTTCAATTTTTCCTTTTATATATAGTGCTTTTGGTGTCAAGTCTAAGAATGTTTTGCCTAGCCCTAAATCCCAAAGATCTTCTCCTATATTTT
>NW_012135636.1:3042050-3043299 GCF_000956105.1 Propithecus coquereli | reverse complement strand
ATTCATAATAATAATAATAATAATAAAGTAGTAATGGACTATTAACTCAAAGCATAACATAAATATCCATGATTCATACTTATATAAATAAATGACTGAATAAATAAATAAATGGGAAGAATAAATAAACTACCTGTATGAAAGAATTCTAATTAATTTTTTAGATACTCTATCCTCAAGAAAGGGGAGCATAACTCCCTACTCCTTAAGTGTCACTGTGCATAGTACTCTTCCTTCTAAAGAGTGCAATATGGGAAAGGGGAAAAAAAGAGAAACTTTGCAATGAAGAAACCTGGTAAACACTACCTAGCCAGCTGATCAATACAATATGATGAAAATGGCACTTTACCTCAGTGGTCTTCCTCCCAAAATCACATAACCCAATCAAATCTGAAAAACACCAGGAAAATCCCAGTTGGGAGACATTCTACAGTATACCGGACCAGTACTCCTCAAAATTGTCAAAGTCATCAAAAACAAGGAAAGTGAGAAACTGTCACAATCAAGAAGAGCCTAAGGAGACATGACAACTAAATGCAGTATGATATCCTGGATGGGATCCTGGGATAGAAAAAGGACATTACATAAAAACCAAGGAAATCTGAATGAAGAGTGGACCTTAGTTAATAACAATATATCCATATCGATTCGTTAATTTTAACAGAGGTACCATACTACTGTAAGCTGTTGCATAAATTTTCCAAGGCTGCCATAACAAATTACCATTGGATGGCTTAAAACAACAGAAATTTATTCTCTCACAATTCTGGAATCAAGGTGAAGGGAGGGACATACTCCCTCTGAAGACTTTGGGGAAGCATTCTTCCTTGCCTCTTCCTGGCTTCTAGTGGTTGCTGGCGATCCTTGGCATTCCGTGGCTTGAAGCTGCATCATTCCAATTTCTGCCTCCATCATCACATGGGCTTCTTCCCTGTGTGTCTCTGTGTGTGTTCACATGGCATTCTCCTTTTATGAGGATACCAGTCATATTGGATGTAAGGCCTACCTTGCATCCAGGATAATCTCATCGCAAGATCCTTAACTTAATTATACCTACAAAGACCCTCTTTTCTAAATAAGGGTCATTCACATATACGTGCACTTAGGCATATCTTTTGGGGACCACTATTCGACCCACTATTACTATGTTAATAACAGGGTAAACAGGGTGTGGAATATAGGGGAAACCTCCATACTCTCTTTGCTAGTTTTCCGTAAGTCTAAAATTATTCTAAAAAATAAATATCAA
>NW_012135636.1:3040173-3042000 GCF_000956105.1 Propithecus coquereli | reverse complement strand
ATAGAGAAAACTCATTCAGTATGTTACCTCATATTTTGGATATAGGGTTTCTTTCATGACAGATTCTGGAACAGAGAATTTAGGAGCAGTTGTATTCCAAAACAACTTTGTAAATCCTGGATAAGCACACATCTTTAAAAATAAATAACAGAAAAGATTATTAGAAATGGGAACAAATGGCCCCTAGGTTAAAAACCCAAGCTCCTTTCAAAGTCATTTTTAGTTGCTGAGAAGTGATTGGTTCCAAAGCCTCTGAAAATCTGGGAAAGACAACTTTTCACACCCATCAGATTAGCAAAAATGTAAAGTAAGCAATACCAAGTGATGCCAAGGTTGCGGGGAAATTAGTAGAACCACACTGGAGGCAAATTGGCCATTTCTAGTAAAATAGAAAATGTACATGCCACATTCTCCAGCAATTTCACTTCCAGCCATATATAGGCAAATTCTTACAAACATGCATGAAGAGATATGTACAGGATATTCAAAGAGCATATGAAGTAGCAAAAAACAAAGCCCAATCTAAATGTCCATTAATAGAGAAACAAATAAATAAAATGTGGTATACTCATATACTGAAATACCATAAAGCCATTAAAACACAAAAATTATGATCTATAGATGGATCTTAGAATCATGGTATTGAGAATAAAATAAGCAAGTTTTAGAAAGATTCATACAAAATTGTTTCACTATATAAATGTATCTAGAACATACAAAACTATATTATTTATTGTTTAGAGTCACAAATACATCTAGTAAAGTACAAACTCAGGGATTGGAAAGACCACAATTGTAATAGTAACCACCGTTGGGTAGGAAGGAAGAGAAATGGCATTAGGAAAAAGTACAAGAGGACTTAATTTAATGATTTTTAAAATTTCTTTTATTTTAAAAAGCCCGAAATGAAAATGACGAAATGTTAACATTTATGAATTCTTAAAAACATGTTCCCAGGTGTTTGCTACTTTTCTGGTTTCTGTATTTCTTTGCTAAATAAAAATTAATCAGGCCTAGGGGACTTTTTAGGAACATGAAACTATTCCATATGGTACAGGAATTGTGGCTATGTGATACTATGTATTTGTCAAAACCTATTGAACTTTGCAGTACAGAAGGTGAATTTTAATGTAATGCAAATTTTATGTCTACAGCCACGCCACCCTGAATGTACCCTATCGTGTCTGTAATACAAATTTTAAAATATCATCTAGGAAGTAAGGAAGAAGCCCAGGATGAAATGCAGAATGTAACAAAAATATCTAACTGCATTAAAATGTATGACACAACCTCAACCTCAGCAAAGTGGATAGAGGAAAAGTTGCCAGCCTTACTGACTCTGGAAAGAGTGGAGTATATAAAACCAAAGGCAAAAGAAACTGTACATATAGCATTCTACTTTAGCTAAAAAAGTTTATCCCACAAGAATATGTATTAACAATTCTGATACTTCTACACATGTGTACTGGAATTGAAAAATTAAATAAATCAGTAGAGGCTGGTGAGAACAAGATTTGTTGTGGGAGTTTAAAGATAAGCAAGGGAGGAAGCTAGAATGACCCATGGGGTCATAGATTAGAGTTGGAGACATCAGTATGATTCATGTTTAGCTTAATGCAGACACAAATGTTTACATATGAAAATACTTACCATTATGTGTATTTATATAAGTTAGTGTATGCATATATCCCCTTGCTTTGTCAGCTGACCAGGCCTTAGAAGCAATAATGCACTCCTACTGCCCAGATTTTGGTTCTAATATGGGAACCAGGGCTCCTTATACAAATAGCTGATTCTAGGACTGGAGCAAGAAATATACAAGATGTG
>NW_012135636.1:3020151-3028783 GCF_000956105.1 Propithecus coquereli | reverse complement strand
AATCATTTTTGCACATTTATCAAAAATCAGTTGTGCTTATCTGTGCAAGTTCATCTGTGGTTTTTCTACTCTGTTCCATTGATCTATAAGTCTGTCTCTCCACCAAGACCATAAAGTCTTTATTACTGTAGCTAATATAAAATGTCTTGAAATTGGGTAAACTAATTCCTTTCATTTTATTCTTCCTATTCAAAATTGTTTTAGCTATTCTGGTTCCTTTGCTTTTCAGATAAACTTTATATTGCCCTTGTCTATACCTACCAAGAAAAATGTCTTGCTGAAAATTTGACAGGAATTGTGTTGAACCTGTATATCAATTTGGGGAGAAATGATACATACACTATGTCTATTCTTTCAATCCATGAACATAGAATCTCCCCATTTATTTAAGTCACTTTAATTTCTTTCATCAACATTTTGTAGTTTTCAGCATTCAAGTCCTATACATGTTTTTTTAGATTTAAAAGTAATTATTTCAGTTTTTGAGCAATTGTAAATAATATTATAGTTTTAATTTCAGTATTCACATGTTCATTGATATATAGAAATACAATTGGATTATTTATGTTTATCTTGTATCCCGTGACTTTTTTGAGCTCAATTATTAGTTCTGTGAGATCTTTCATGTAAAGATTCCTCACAATTTTCTATGTAGACAATCACATCATCTGCAAATAATGGCAGTTGTATTGCTTCCTTTCTGGTCTGTATGCCTTTTTTTCCTTCTCTTGCCTTATTGCACTGCCTAGAATTTCCAGCACTATGTTGAATAAAAGTGGTGAAAGGAAACAATCAGGCTTTCACTATTAACTGTAAAGCTAGCTGTAAGTTTTTATAGATGCTCTATATCAAGTTGTAGAAGTTTTCCTATTTTTCTGAGAATTTTTATCATGAAAATGGGTGTTGAATTTTGTCAAATGGATTGATATGATCATGTTATTTTTTTCTTTATCTTATCAATATGATGGATTACAGTGATTGACTTTCAAATACTGAGCCACCCTTAAAACTCTAAAATAACCCCCTTAGGTCATGGTGGAAAATTCTTTTTATGTATTTCGCAATTCTGTGTCCTAGTATTTGTTGAGGATTTTTATGTCTAATATTCATAAGAGATTGTCTTAGTGTGTTTTGTGCTGCTATAACAGAATTCCTGAGACTAGATAATTTATAAAGAACAGAAATTCATTCTCTCATAGTTCTAGAGGCTGGGAAGTCCAAGATCACAGTGCTGGCATCTGATGTATGCCTTCTTTCTGTGTTCTCACACGGAGGAAGGTGGAAGAGCCAAGAGAGAAAAGGGAGACTGAATTCCATTTTATAATGGCATTAATCCCATCCCTGAGCACCTAATCACCTGTTATAGGTCTGAGCTTTTAATATGGTTACAATGACAATTAGATTTCAACATGAGTTTTGGAGGGGACAAATATTCAAACCATAGCAGGGATATTGGTCTGTATGCTTTTTTAACTGTCTTTGGTTTAGAAACCAGGGTATTATTAGCTTCAAAAAATGAATTGGGACGGGTTCCCTCCTCTTTTATTTTCTGGGGGAGATCATGTAGAATTCTTGTTAATTCTTCCTTAAATGTTGGTATAATTCTCTCTGGGCCCGAAGATATTTGGAAGAAGGGGAATGTTTTATAAATTAATATTAATAATTCAATTTCTTTAAGCATTATAGGACTATTCAAATTATCTATTTCATATTTGGTGAGTTGTGATAGTTTGTGTTTTTTGAGGAATTGCTCCATTTCATCCAAGTTGTCAAATTTATGTGTGCATAGAGTTGTTCATAGTATTCTCATATTATTCTTCTGATGTCTTCAGGGTCTGTAGTGATATCTCTTGTTTCATTTCTAGTATTGGTAACTTTTGTCTTCTCTTTCTTTCCCTGTCAGTCTTGTTAGAGATCAAATTTATTGGTCTTTCAAAGAATTAACTTTTTCTTTCGTTAATTTTCTTTATTATTTTTTTGTTTTCAGTTTCATTGATTTCTTCTTTTTATTATTCCTTCCTTCTGCTTGCTTTGGTTTTATTTCACTCTTCTTTTTCTTAGTTCTTGAAGAAGAAGCTTAAATTATTGATTTGAGACTTTCTCTTTTCTATTATAAATATTTAATGCTATAAATTCTGCTTTAGCTATGTCACACACATTTTTTATGTGTTGTATTTTAATTTTTATCCAGTTCAATATATTTTTTAAATCCCTTGAAACTTCCCCTTTAACCCATAGATTATTTATAACTGTATTGTTTAGATTCCAAGTGTTTGGAGGTTTTTCTGTTATCTTCCATCATTGATTTTTAGTTCAAGTCTACTATGGATTTTCTCTATCCTGGAATATGTTTCATGGGAACTGAAAAGAATATATATTCTGCTTTGTTGGGTACAGTGTTCTATAAATTTCAACTAGATCCTGTTGGTGTATGGGATTGCTGAATTATTCTGTATCATTGCTGATTTTCTGTCTAGATGTTCTATCAATTATTGAGAGAGGAATGGTGAAGTTTCCAACTATATTTGTGGTATTGTCCATTTTTCCTTTCAGTTCCATTAACTTTTCCTTCACCTATTTTGCAGTTCTGTTGTTTGGTGCATACACTTTTTAAGATTGCTATGTCTTCTTGGTGTATTGACACTTGTATCATAATATAATTCCCCTCTCTGTATCTGATAACTTTCTTTGCTTGGAAGTCTACTTTATCTGATATTAATACAGTCATTCCCATTTTTCTTTTATTAACATTTGCATTATATATATATATACATATATATATGTATATATATATATTACCTTTTATCTTTCAACCTGGCTAAATCATTATATTTTAAGTCTGTTTCTTGTAGGCTTAATGTAGTTGAGTCTTATTTTTAATCCACTCTGCCACTTTCTGTCATTTAATTGCTGTATTCAGACCATTTATATTTAAGTTAGGACTTAAGTCTGCCATTTTATTTTCTGTTTTCTGTTTGCTCTGTCTGGTTTCTTTTGTTTCTCTGCTTTCTTTTTACTGCCTTCCTGTAGGTTATTTGAACATATATTAGAATTCTACTTTTATTTATCTGTAGTGTTTTTGAGTATATCTCTTTGTATAGCTTTGTAATTTTTGCTCTAAACAACTAAATATAATTTATAACTCTCAATAAACATAACTTATCACAGTCTACTGATGTCATCATTTTACCAGTTCAGGTGATAAGTAGAAACCTTACCTTTCTTTTGTCTATTTATCCTTCCCATTTTTAATGTAATTATCTTAAATATTTCCTCTATATACATGTACAACTACATCAGTGTGATAATTTTTCTTCAATTCACAAACATAATTTAGAAAGCTCAAAAAGCAAAGGAAACCCTATTGTACTTACCCATATTTTTGCTTAAAATGTTCTTTGTTCCTTCTAGATATTCCGAGATTTCTTCTTTTATCATTTTCTTATTGTTTAGAGAAATTTTCCTAGCCCTTCATTTAGAGTAAGTCTGCTGACAACAAATTCTTTTAGTTTCCTTTCATCTGAGAATGTCATGATTCCCATTCATTCCTGAAGGACATTTCTCTGGACATAGGATTCTGGGTTCACAGTTGTTTTCTTTCAGCACTTATAAAATATTCTGGCCTCCATAGCTCCTGGAGGAATCTACTTCCATTCAAATTGTTTTTCCCCTCTAAGTAAACATGTTAGTACTCTCTTACAGCTTTCAGGATTTTTCTATCCTTAGTTTTCAGAAGTTTAATTATTATGTGGTTTGGTGTGTATTTCTTTGGATTTTTCTTGTTTGGGGATTTGCTCGAATTCCTGAATCTATAGCTTTATGTCTTTCACCAAACAGGTGAAGTTTCCAGCCATTATTTATTCCCTTACTTTTTCAGTCTCTCCCCCTTTTTCTTCTCTTTCTAGGATTGTGATAACACAAATGTCAGATCTTTTGTTATAGTCCCCTAGATGTCCAAGGCTCTGTTAACATTTTTTTTTCAGTCTGTTTTCTCTTTGTTGTTCAGCCTGTTTTCTCTTTGTTGTTCAGATTGAGTAAATTCTAATTGTTCTATTTCCAAGTTCACTGATTCTTTCCAGTCTCCTCCATTCTACTTTTGAGCCCAACCACTAAGCTTTTTATTTTAGTTATTGTATTTTACAAGTCTAAAATTTTCATGTTTCTTCTCAGTACCATTTTTTTTACTGAGACTTTCTATTTCCTTTCTGAATCTTTTGTTTGTTTTTTTAATTTGTTTCAAGTGTGTTCACAATTGCTCACCAAAGCATTTTTTATGCCGGCAGCTTTAAAAATCTTTGTCAGATAATTCTAACATCTCTGTCATCTCAGTATTGGCATCTATTGATTGATTTTTATATTTAATTAGAGATTTTGCTAGTTCTTGTTTTGATTAGTGATTTTCAGTTGAAATCTGAATACTTGGAATATTGTGCTATGAGACTCTGGATCTTATTTAAGCATTCTATTTTAGCTGACACTCGACTAGACTTCCCCTGATACTGTCCCCCAGTGTATCCCCCTGAGGGTACAGGGGGAGCACTGGCTTATTACTACTAGACAGAGACTAAGCCCAGGATCCCCAGGTGATCTCGACTGACAGCATGAAGGGAAAGTCCTATACCACTCTATTAAGATGAAAGCCCCCCAATTTACATACTCAGCCTTCTTTGACACCACCCTGGCAGAGCTATTGGAGTGCCCTGTAACACCCTATCTAGGGTAGAAATCTAGGGCTCCCAGTAGGCCTTTACTGGTGGAGGTAAGGATGGGACCACAGTTTTTTCTGTGGTGTTTAGCTGGCATAAAGTAATTATTTGTCTAAAATTGTTCTGTCTTGCTAGGCTACCCCTTTCCTGATTCTTTGGCTAGGGATAGCAACCTTTTCTTTGGACTTTTTTTTCCTTCTTTACCTGTTGATGTTTCTAGATTACCACCTTTTTCAGCTTAAGCCTAGTATAAATGAAGCAAAAAGAAAACTCAGGGAACTAACTAACCACCATTTCATTCCTTGAATCTGAAAGTTCCTAGCTAGTGTGCTTCCTTCTTTCCACCTTTCCGAGTCTTCTTATGCTGGTGATGTCCAGGGTTTCTAGTTGTACTTAGCAGGAAGAATAGGGACAAATGCTTCTACGCCATCTTTCCCAGAAGGGCAAGTCTCACAACTAACTTTCAAGAAACTATCACTTGTTAAGTTTAATACACTTAATACACTAAAGTGTATTATCAAAGGAGAATATCCATAATTATGTTTTTAAAAGCCTATTAAAATAATTTAACTTTTCTAACTATAAATCTTTGTGATGCCAGAATTTTTTTCATATATTTCAACCAAAGCAAACTACCAAAAAATTGAATGCAGAAGTGGATATGAGAATCCATCTGTCATCTATTAAACGAGACATTAAAGAGATTGGGGAAAAAAATCCTAGTTTCCTCACTAAATATTTTGTTTTCAAAAATAGAATTATTTTTCATAAAAATACATTATTTATATGAATATATGGAACTTTATTATTGCTATTTTAATAAATAAATTATTAGCATGCTCTCAGTTTTAATTTCTAACATTGTAAATGCCAATAAATAAAACTCACATAAATGATTATGTGAAAAGAGTATCCTAAAGTCAAAAAGTTTGATAACCTATGAGGTACAGAAAATTAATATTAAAGAAAGTTCTTACTTCTTCTCCCAAAATTTGCAAGTGTGGTGGTTTGTGAGCATACTGTCTAGTTCTTTGTACCAATTCAGGTGATATCCCTGGTGGTATTGGAGGAACATGAACATATTCTTGCTTGTTAGCCACAACAGGAATTCCATGCAGTATTCTACAATGTAATAAAAACAATTAAGTTTGTTTTTCAAGTCATTGATAAAGCAAAAGATGTTTGCTCTCATTGCATATCTCTGCTGAAATACATACATTAATATTTCACATCTGCACTAAACAGAGATTGTGAAGGAATCAAATAATAATAAAAAATAATAAATAATTCAAAAATAACTCATGTTTGGTTATGAACACATTTTAGTAGTAACCCTTATCAATATTGAAATAATAGATTCACCCTATGAAAGCCTAATTACAAAAGAGGTTAGTTCTTTGAAAAGATAAATGAAATTGATAGACCTCTTCCTAGATCAACCAGGAATAGAAGAGAAAAGACCCAAATAACCTCAATCAGAAATGAAAAAGGAGATATTACAATTGACCCACAGAAATACAAAATACCGTCTGTGAATACTATAAAAATTTCTACCCACATAAACTCAAAAATGTAAAGTAAATGGACAAATTCCTGGAAACACACAGCCTCCCAAGACTCAATTAGGAAGAAATAGACTCCCGAACAGACCAGTAATGAGCAATGAGAAGCAGTAATGAAAATGTTCTCAACAAAAAAAAGCCCTGGACCAGATGGATTCACATCTGAATTTTACCAGACCTACAAAGAAGAGCTGGTACCCATACTGCAGAAATTATTCAGTAACATTAAGAAGGAAGGAATCCTCCCTAACTCATTCTATAAAGCCAGTATCGCCTTGATAGCAAAGCCAGGAAAGGACACAACAAAAAAAGAAAACTATAAACCAATATGCCTTATGAATATAGATGTAAAAATCCTCAGTAAAATACTAGCAAACTAAATTCAATAGCACATTAAAAAATAATCCACCATGAACACGTGGGCTTCATCCCAGGGATGCAAGGATGCTTCAAAATATGTAAATCAATAAATGTGGTTCACCACATAAACAGAAACAAAAACAAAGACCATATGATCATCTCAACAGATGCAGAAAAAGCATTTGACAAAATCCAGCACCCTGTCATGAAAAAAACCCTCAACAAACTAGCCATAGATGGAACGTACCTCAAAATAACAAAAGCCATACATGACAAATGCATAGCCAACATCATACTGCATGGAGAAAAGTTGAAAGCATCCTCCCTAAGAATTTGAACAAGACAAGGGTGCCCACTGTCACCACTTCTATTCAAATAGTACTGGAAGTCCTAGCCAGAGCAATCAGGTAAGAGAAGGAAATAAACAGCATCCGAATTGGGAAAGAAGAGGTCAAACTAACCACATCTACTGATGATACGATCTTGTATCCAGAAAACCTAAAGACCCCACCGAAAGACTCCTGGAATTGAGAAATAAATTCAGCAAAGTCTCAGGTTACAAAATCAATGTATGCAAATCAAGTAGCATTTCTAGATACTAATAACAGTCAAGCAGAGAGTCAAATCAAAGACTCAATTCCTATTCACAATAGCTACAAAGAAAATAAAATACCTAGAAATATACTTAACAAAGGAGATTTAAGACCTCTATAAGGAGAACTACAAAACACTAATGAAAGACATCACAGATGACACAAACAAATGGAAAAACATCCACTGCTCATGGATTGGTAGAATCAACATCATTAAAATGTCTATACTGCCCAAAGCAATTTACAGATTCAAGCAATTCCCATCAAAATACCAATGTCATATTTCACATATCTAGAAAAAGTAATTCTATACTTCATTTGGAACCAAAAAAAGAACCAGAATAGCCAAATCAATCTTAAGCAAAAGACCAAATCTGGAGACATCACATTACCAGACTTCAAATTATACTACAAGGCTATAGTAACCCAAACAGTATGGTACTGGTATAAAAGTAGAGACATAGACCAATGGAACAGAATAGAGAACCCAGAAATAAAACCATTTACCTACAACAAACTGATGTTGACAAAGCAGACAACAACATACACTGGGGAAAAGAAGTCCTATTCAATAAATGGTGCTGGGAAAATCGGACAGCCCCATGCAGAAGAATGAAACAAGACCCCTATCTTACTATATACAAAAATTAATTAAATATGGATTAAAGACTTAAATGAAAGGCATGAAACCATAAGAATTCTAGAAGAAAATGTAGGAAAAACTCTTCTAGATATCAGTGTAGGCAAAGAATTTTATGACTAAAATCTCAAAGGCAAATATAGCAACAACAAAAATAAATAAATGGGACTTACTTAAATTAAAAAGCTTCTGTGCAGCAAAGGAAATAATCAATAGAGTGAATAGACAATCTACAGAGTGGGAGAAAATATTCACAAAGTATACATCCAAAAAACTACTGATATCTAGAGTCTACAAAGAACTCAAACAAATCAGTAAGAAAAAAACAAACGAACCCATCAAAAAGTTGTCAAAAAACATGAACAGAAGCTTTTCAAAAGAGGATAGACAAATGGCCAACAAACATATGAAAAAATGCTCAACATCACTAATCATCAGGGAAATGAAAATTAAAGCAACAATGATATACCACCTTACCCCTATTAGAATGGCCATTATTAAAAAGTCCAAAAACAATAAATGCTGGCATGAATGCAGAGAGAAAGGAACACTTATACACTGTTGGTGGAACTGCAAATTAGTACAACCTCTATAGAAAACACTATGGAGATTACTCAAAGAAATAAATGTAGACCTACCATTCGATCCAGTAATCCCACTGCTGGGTATCCACCCCATAGAAATGAAGTCATTTAAAATCTAAAAGACATCTACACTCAAATCTTTATCACAGCACAATTCACAATTGCAAAGATATGGAATCAACTAAGA
>NW_012135636.1:3006875-3007381 GCF_000956105.1 Propithecus coquereli | reverse complement strand
GAATGGAAATGTTACTCAAAATAAAACAGAAAAAGTCCCAAACTGAAGAGCTATATTTGCATGTCAGAAGGGCTTTCCATGTACAAAAAAATTAATTAGATAGCAATCCATTCCCAAACATACGCTAGTGAAATCATTTAATTTAGAGCAAAATTTAAAATTCTATAAACATCTAGGGGAAGTGGAAGAGAAACATTCCATACAAATATAATATAATAAAAGCAGGCTAGCTTCAGATTTCTATCTCACAAGATTAGCTACAAGATAATGATACAAAAAAACAAAAAACACATAGATATGTTGGCAAATATGACAGATTATAGGAAATAGCAAAGAAGCAAAAAAGAGAAAAAGAATATAAAATACGGTGACAAGAATAATATCAAGTACATTTGACAGGGTAATAAATTAATATGGGGTGCTCCAACCTATTATAAGAAAATAAATTTCTGATTAGCTTAAAAATATTTAAGTATACGCAATCTAAAAGGTACATAAAAAAACTA
>NW_012135636.1:3005872-3006825 GCF_000956105.1 Propithecus coquereli | reverse complement strand
AATCGTCTTCCACACACAAAAAAATTGTTTTATATAATTATAATATATTGTTTCAATCTTTAATTCTACCTCTTTTCAGGACACAGAGCTCCACCTCATTCTTTACCATGGTTGCAATGCATCTCCTTATTGTCTGCACCAAAAAAAGTCCACCATTGATGGATATTTGTTTCCAGTGTTTAATTATTATAAAAAGTGACATGATGAATGATGAATGTCTTTGTGCATTTATCTTATAATTGATAGTCATCAGCATATATATGGCATTTCAAGCCATAGTCCTAGATAAGATTACCTTGAGGATGTAGGTAGAGGAGCAGAGAGGTCCCAGGATAAGCCCTGGGTACTCCAATGTTGAGAAGTCAAAATGAGGAGACACCAGGGAAGGAGACTGATAAAGCACAGCCAGAAAAGCTGGAAGAGAGCTAAGGGCGGTCCCTAAGGCCAAGGGATAAAAGTTGATTTACAGAAAAGCAAGTGATCAACTGTGTCAAATACTACAGAGATGTCAAGACAAGGACTGTGATGTCTTGAAGCAAATCTGATCATATCATTCTTCTTCAAAAACCCATCAGTGCTTTCCCAATGCACTATGAATAAAAGTCCCTCCCCCAAGTCCTCACACACACCCTCACATACATATACAGGGTATTCATAAAATTCTGCCTCCTCTCCAGCCTCAATTACATCAGTGCTCTGCCTGTTTTCTAATACTGGACTTCTTTTTAATTCTTATATGGGTTCCAGTTGTCCACAACAGGTACTCTCAAATTTCAATATGTATACAAATCACCTGCACCTCTAACAAGTTCCCAGGTGATAGTGATGCTACTAGTCTGCGTACTATGCTTTGAAGAGCAAGGACCTAAAACATTCTTGCCTCCTAGCTATATTCTGTTCATCCTTCAGATTTCAATTTAAGTATCATTTCCTCAAAGCTCCCCTGATAATCA
>NW_012135636.1:3003293-3005822 GCF_000956105.1 Propithecus coquereli | reverse complement strand
TCTTTGCAATTGTGAATTGTGCTGCTTAGATACCATTTTTTAAAGTGCTTGTAGCAAACCACTGAACTGACTTCACAACTCATTCACTGGGTCACAATTCACAATTTGGAAAACATTAACTTTCAAAGAATGTTGTTTAAAAAACAGACTCCTAGGTCTGGAACTTTAGGAGTTCACATTCTTGAAGATGCTAATATACAAATAATTTTCTTTAGCCTTATGTCATATTTTCTTTAAAATCCGCAGTGGAGGCATATGAATACTTTGTATGCTTTTAAAAGATCAGGAAATACAGTCTTGATAAAATAATGACTCTGCAGATGAGTTAAGTGTATAACTACATAGATTTTTTTTTTACAAAATATGACTGGGGAGGGGGAATTGTATTTTTAATATTGTAACTCCATTGCTACATGCAAACAGTGACATCTGGTGGAATGACATTGCTTTACTTAAAAAAAAATCCAGCTATTACATATTGGCAGTTATGGAAAAAGACAAATTTCCAAATAACTCTTTTTCTGATATTTCCATGTAAAAACAAAAATATACAAGTCTAATATCTTATCATACATTTATAAGTGACTAAAATGACTTTTTGTCACCCCAATCTATATTTTTAAAAATATGCTCAAGGTATATTTGATGGGGCTATTTGTTCAAAGTGGATATAATATAAATTGAAATGAGGTTACTATTGATTCTAGTTCTAACTCTGTCACCAACTGGGATTTGGGTTGTAAAACTTTGCCTCAGTTTCCTCACCCATCATATGAGGGGCTTAGACTAGGGAAACACTAAGAACTCTCATACTTGTGATCTGTGTACCTACAAGTACATAAGTAAGTAAAACAAAAATAGTCTTTGACACATATAACAAAGGAGACCTCAGACAGGGCTTCTTATGCTATTTGGTATATCTTAGATCATTGCCTGGATTATGTATCAAGGAACAACGTCAAGTAAAGAGTGAGGGTGGGGCCAGGATTAGACCTGACCATTAAGAAATGGCAGACAATGTGGGAAATGGAAGATGGTAGGGAAAGCAGTCCCAGATACCCATATTGGAAGGAAATAAAGAGAAGACAGAACACAATGTTACAAATGAAGCATGACAGACCATACACTACAACTGGCATCAGAAAGGTCTACAGCATGGGAGGATGGCACATTCTGGTGGGGGGCAAACAGTTACGGGGAAACAAAACCAGGCAATATTCAGAGACTCTAAAGTTTTCAGTAAAGTGGTTAACATCAGGGAAGTCTCCCATAGTTAGCAAGGCCACATCCTTGACCTAGACTTATAACACAGGATTTTCAATTCCTACAAGGGAACAAGCAAAGTAAAATAGAATTCCCACCATATATAAGCAGAAACCCTACTTCCCAAATTGGTTCACATGGATCAAATACAAACCACCAAGAGTGAGTAAAATACACTTCTCTCAGATTATCCAACTAGAATTCCTGAGATTCTTCCTAGGTTAAATCAGAATTGGTGCTGAAAACAGGATGAGAATGAGTATTCAGAATAAAGCATAAAGAGATAAAAATGAGAGGGTCTTTCACAAATTCACAAAGCAATGGGATATAATAGAAACCACATTTAGAATCAGAGAGACCTGGGTTTGAATCTTAGTTTTTACTGCCTGTATCAATACGTACTAATCACTTAACCACTATGCTTCATTTTCTACATTTGGGAAATGAAATTATTTTATCTACTACATAGAGTTTTTAATACAAAATTGTATAATAAGTGCAGTGTACTTCAATTCATTTTCTATTTTCTTATCACATACCTACTTGAAGGGTTTGGATACATCTTATATAGCTGATTTGCAAGCTATAAGTAGTAAAGATAATAAGTCAAAATAATTGCTCATGTACCTGTCTTTGCTATATGTATATATACACACATATATATACACACACACACACACACACACACACACACTCAGAGGAATATAAGCTGTCAAAATAACATTTATAATGTCACTTCTGTAAAATGTATGTATACATAATATTTTTATGCACAGAAAAAAGCCTATTAATAATCTTTACCATACAAAAGCCCAATAGAAAAAAGTCATTTGTAGTACACCAATTGTAACAATCCCAGAGAAAAATCACAGAGGCAAAATTTTCAGATCCTACTCCATCCCACCTCCAACACCTTTCAGGATTCTGAATGACTGAACTGGTAATATAAACCTGCATCTCTGGTTCTCCTACTTAAGATCTAAAAGTAGTATTCTAATACTTCCAAGATGAACAGTCAAAACATGCAAGATAAATCTATCCAATATTAATTTTGGAGATCCAGAAATAACCTATCTTCATTCAAAGGCGAGTACACACAAAAAGCCAATATGAGTTCTATGAAGAGTCTGCAAACTATGAGAAAGAAAAATAGTATTCAAACAGTTACTAAAGAACATCCTTTTATAAAAGATTTATCATATGAAGCAAAAATATTTTAGAAAGGTTCTGCTTTGTGTTCTCAAGAAAAATTTTTTAATGTTTTCA
>NW_012135636.1:3001139-3003243 GCF_000956105.1 Propithecus coquereli | reverse complement strand
TTTGCAGCAATGTGGATGGAAATAAGAGACAATTATCCTATGTAATGTATCTCAGGAATGGAAAACCAAACACCAATGTTCTCACTAATAAGTGGAAGCTAATAGATGGGTACACATGAGCATAAAGTGATATAAAGGACATGAGAAACCAAGAAGTGGGGGAGGGTGCATGTGGGATTAAAAACTTTTGGGTACAATGAACGCTATTCTGGTGATGGGCAAACTAAAAGCCCTAACTTAAGCATTACACAAGATATCCATGTCATAAAAACACTTGTACCCCTTAGAAAGAAAGAAAGAAAGAAAGAAAGAAAGAAAGAAAGAAAGAAAGAAAGAAAGAAAGAAAGAAAGAAGAAAATGACTAATGATGAGGGCAAGGCCTTCAGATCTCAAGTCCTCCATGAGACCTTTACAAATCCCACTCTACCTAGCCAAAATTTGTCTTTGCCTCCCTAGTTTTCCTGCTGCATTTGATTTGCTCTTTCATTGTAGAATATATCTCATTCTATTCTGTATATCTTTTTCACAGTAGAACATAGGCTGGTTTGGAGGAAAAAGTGATGCTCATTCATTTTCTTTCTCCTAAGGACTTGAATGTATTATAATAGGTACTGAATAAATATTGTTGAATTTTGGCTGAGTAAGAAATGTCTCACAGCCAAAGTCAGCTTCAGACCCTGTTCTGGGAAACTGAGAATCACGAGTCAGCATGAGATACCGCAGTGGTTTTCAAAGTGTGTTCTTTATCCAGCCGCATTAGCATCACATAAGAAATTGTTAGGAATAAAAATTATTGAGCCCCATCACAGACCTAATGAATCAGAAACTCAGAGGATGGGGCCCAGCCATCTGTATTTTAAACAGGTCCAAAAGTTAAAGATGATTCTGATTCACTCTGAAAATCAGGAACAACTGATGTACTGCAATCTTTCCTGAAACAGCCTGATCATAAGAATATCCCAAGACACTTCTCAGACCAGCTTCCCAGACCCTATGTTTGGAGATTCTAATTCAATAGGTTTGGGATAGAGCCCGGGAATTGATATGCTTGTTAAACATCCCACATGGCCCTTATCCTCAGAGAAGCCTAAAAATCACTGAAATAGTGGGAAGAGCAAGTCTTTGGAATGAGGCTGAAAACCAGGATTTTGGCCCCTTGCTGTACTTTGCTGTGTAGATCACTTTTCCTAAGTCTCGGTTAGCTTTCTCATCTATGAATGGCATCAGTGATGGAGTCTTTCAAGTCTAATGTTTAGAAATAACATATGTGAAGAACTTTACACACAGTACATGCTACATAAATGATCGATATTACAATCATTATTGTTCCTATCATTGATGGTGTAAATGAAGGAAATGAGCCCATCTCTCTCAGAGTGAAAGTTAAACCTCCTTCCAGGTCAATATCAGTCTCCCATGGAGCCAGAGATATAAAACATATTTCTTACTGTAGGTTGCTATTATAGAAGTTTGGAAAACTTTTGCTCTAAGCTGTGAGTACTCTTAAATTATCTCTGCACATATCTTCTATGAGCTACATAAAAGCGACCGTGAGCTACATCTTGTGAAGCTTGGAGAAGGGTTCTCCCTCCAGCAACCCTCTCCCACCTTGGTATGATCCTAACAGAGAATTTCCCCCATCACGGTTTTACTACAATATCTCTTCCTTAGCAAATTTATCTTGCTCCTTGGTGTACAAAAGCCTGAAAGAGGCTTCACAGGATGGAGCTCATAGTCACTTTTAAGTAATTCATGGAAGATGTGTACAGGGAAATATTTAGAGTGGTCTCATACAAAAGTTTCACCAAAGTAATTCGTACATGCGATGGTGTGTTTTGTTCTAGATACCATTTATTTTTCTTTTTTTTTTTATTTCAGCATATTATAGGGGTACAGATGTTTAGGTTACGTATGTTGCCCTTGGTCCCCCCCCCCCAAGTCCGTGTTTCAAATATGTCCATCTTTCGGGTGGTGCGCATTGCACTCTTTCTGTATGCAAATACCCGTCCCCTCCAACCTCCTGCCCCCTCCCCCCTCCTCCCGGCCCAACATCCAATAGATGTTATTCTTATATGTGCATTTATGTGTTGATCAGTTAATACCA
>NW_012135636.1:2987310-2989814 GCF_000956105.1 Propithecus coquereli | reverse complement strand
AAATAAAAAAGATTGACAATTAGTAATTAGGCAAGAAAAAGAACAGTCTCAAAATTGTCATAAACAATGTCACTGTAGTTTGGCCAAAGTAGTGACTATCATGAAATAATTTAAATTTCTTTTTTTGTTGAGTCCTTTGTGATATATTTTGAATCTATTTCCTCAAACTTGACTTTTAGTAGTAAAAGTTGGATACTCTATAATTCGAATTTCATGATATTCTAACAAAATGTCTATAATCTTTCTCTATGCAATACAGAAATCATTTTTTAAAGCAAAAATATGGTCAATGTGGAATATTTTTATAGTTCCCATTATAATTGCTGTTTAACAACATAAACATAAGTTTGAACAGTACATTACTAGTTCAAATAAACTTAAGATTATACCCTTACTATTTCACTAAAATATCCTTGGTGTTTGCCACAAATAACAATGACTATACACAGAATTAGGAAAGCATTAAAACTATATAACCATAAGCATTATCATCTTCGGAATTAACTTTTCATTGCACAGAAAAAGCAAAAAGCTATCAAATGAAAGGATATTTATTTTATGTTTATAATTACCTTTCTTGAGAACACTATTAGTGCAGACAAAATTATACATTTCTCCAAACTTGTAGGCTGAGTAGAAAGATATATTTTGAAAAGGTTAAGCTATGTTTAGCAAGGTAATCCTCAAGAGATGGATGCTCAAGAATTAAATATTCAGTACTTAAATTAACTTCCTATTTGGTACTTAGGAACAAATTGTCAAGAATTAACATCATCAAATAGAACATTTATTGACTCTCTTGGAAAATGAAAGGGAGGTCTACTTAAAGAAAAAAAAAAGAACTTTAGAATTGGAAAGAAACCAGCAATTTTAACACATTGCGTGGATAATAGCAGCTATAAGTCCTCAAGATGATGTTTGGCTTACACAGTGCTAGTGAAAATAATTCAAAATAGTAGAGTTTCTTGACTACTAGATTACATTTATGTCTTAATTTTCTACTCTCAGATTTAGACTTTTGAAAGACATTCCATATGCTGAAATAAAAAGATAAATAAATAAAAAAAGACATTCCAAAGAATGTCATGCTGAATTGCTGTTTCTGCCAGAGATACTGGAACAGTTTTGAAATTTCCAAAATATTTCACATACAATTTTTTTTAATTTAGCAAATATTGACTTGCTAAATTAAAACAAAAAGACTGTAGATATATAAAATTATGATTGACAAATAAATCCTAAACATATAGAAAATAAATGTGAGAATGACTTTCTTTTAGGAATTCAAATTGAAACTCCTTGTGATTACTAAACACTGGGAAACTAGGTGATTTGAAACCATGAAAGAATGCAGTAGAGTGTGCCTAATTTTTACTAAAAGTCAAGTTGGAGGAAATGGATTCAAAATATATCATGAAAGACTCAACAAAAAAAGAAAACTACAGACCAATATCCTTTATGAATATAGATGCAAAAATTCTCAATATAATCCTAGCAAACCGAATTCAGCTGCAAATCAAAAAAATAATCCATCACGACCAACAGAGCTTCATCCCAGAGATGCAAGGATGGTTCAAAATATGCAAATTTATAAATGTAATTCACCACATAAATAGAAGTAAAAACAAAGACCATATGATCCTCTCAGTAGACACAGAAAAAATATTCAACAAAATTCAGCACCCTTTTATGATAAGAATGCTCTTAACAAAATAGGCATAGATGGGACTTTCCTCAAAATTATAAAAGCCATAAATGACAAACCCATAGCCAACATCATACTGAATGAGGAAAAACTGAAAGCATTCTTGCTTAGAACTGGAACCAGACAAGGTTGCCCACTATCACCACTTCTATTCAACGTGGTGCTGGAAGTCCTAGCCAGAGCAATCATACAAGAGAAGGAAATCAAGGGCATCCAAATGGGGGCAGAAGATGTCAAATTATTGCTCTTTGCTAACGGATATAATCTTATATCTAGAAAACCCCAAAGATTCTGTCAAGAGACTCCAGGAATTTATAAACAAATTCAACGAAGTCTCACATTTCAAGATCAATGCACACAAATCAGTAGCATGCATATATATTACCAACAACAGTCAAGTTAAGAACCAAATCAAAGACTCAATACCTCTCGCAATAGCAATAAAGAAAATAAAATACTTAGGAATATATGTAACTAAGGAGGTGAAAGAACTCTACAGGAAGAACTACAAAGCACTGAGAAAGGAAATTGCAGAGGACATAAACAGATAGAAAAACATATCATGCTTATGGATTGGCAGAATCAATATTGCTAAAATGTCGATACTGCCCAAAGTGATCTAAAGATTCAATGCAGGCCAGGTGCGGTGGCTCACGCCTGTAATCCTAGCACTCTGGGAGGCCGAGGCGGGCGGATCGTTCTGAGCTCAGGAGTTCAAGACCAGCCTGAGCAAGAGTGAGACCCTGTCTCTACCAAAAATAGAAAGAAATTAATTGGACAGCTAAAAATATATAGAGAA
>NW_012135636.1:2983258-2983675 GCF_000956105.1 Propithecus coquereli | reverse complement strand
TAAGTTATTAATAATTTTATAATCATGTAATTAAAAGTGATCTTTTCAAATATCATTTTCATATATCCAGGATAAATTATAATACTGAAAAAGTTTGTAGTAGATTTTTCAGAATTCCTACAAAAGCTTTTGAAAGGCAAGAGACTTTAGAGCATGCATTCTTAATGAGCAGGTGATCTCGCCCCCAACGGGGTGAAAATGGGTGCTTTGGATGGGGGGAGGGGAGGGTGATAAAAGCTTACTCTTTTTTTTGTATAAAGCACAGACATACATACAGTAACATAAACAGATATATAGCATATCTGGGGTATTAAAATTTAATCAGGGCCGGGCGCGGTGGCTCACGCCTGTAATCCTAGCTCTCTGGGAGGCCGAGGCGGGCGGATTGTTTGAGCTCAGGAGTTCGAAACCAGCCTG
>NW_012135636.1:2971149-2972572 GCF_000956105.1 Propithecus coquereli | reverse complement strand
TTAAGATTTCTCCCTTCATAAATCTCTACTCTTTGTGATTAGTATTTTTAATAAAACCTATCCTTAGTTTGACATGACTGGTGGTTACAAGCACAAGCTAAAAAGAACTTTAATGCTTTATATTACTATTTTGAGCAACATTTATCAATTTGTACTTCTTAGAGTTGTACTGTTTTCTATTGCTACTGCTTGGGAAAAATAAAATACACTCTGTCTCATAAATAATTGCCTTTTATCATTATAAGTATTAGGAATATTGTTTTCCTAGATTTCCTAGAAAATTGCAAAATTCATGGTAATCATTCATGTAAAGATATTTTTCTCTGTGAGTTGCTCTGTAATTTTTGAGACTAGATTTAAGGAAGAAAGCAAGAAGGCCTTCCTTGGGAAAAGCAGAGAGATATGGTTGAATGAGTAGGAGGTAGCCAGATAAAAGGAAGTTCTTATAAATTAGGTAGAGGATTTGGGCTTGAAAGGAGCTATTGCAACTTCTTGGGTGAGAAGTGATGAAGAATAAAGAAAGTTCAAGGAGTACAGTGCATTCCATCTCACCATCCAGTTAATCTTTGAATTTCCTCTACAGTATCTCCACCAAGTAGTCAACACTTGGCTTAAACATGATCAGGATCAGAGAACTTGGATACATACAAAGGCAGCCACTTTCTCTCTGAAACTCTTCCAGTTGTTAGAATTTTTGTTTGTTTGTTCGTTTATTATTGAGCCTAACAATTTTCATCCGCCAGTCTCATTTCAAACTTCAGGAACTATACAGGCACAATCTCGCTCTCTTCCATTTGACAGATAATTATTTGAATACAGTTGACTCCCCTGGGACTGCTTTTCCTCCAGAGAAACATCCCCAGTCTCTTCAACTCTACCTTACATGATATGGTTTGAAGTACTATGGTTAGTCACTTAATCATTCTAGAGTTTTCTCCAAGATCAATGCATAGACTGCAGAAATTGTAACCCTTACTCTTAAAAAAGAAAGTCAGCTTTGCAGTTGCTAGTCTGCAGGCATCGGCACCCTCCCGCTGTAGCAGCTCCCCAAAGCTGCTGCTGATAGGGCACAGCAGGCTTAAACTCATCTATCAGAGCCCACAGGCTCAGATGTCCAAATTAACTCTTAAAGTCTTTTATAAAACTTGAGCTTCAAGTTTCTTTTATCAATTCTTCTCCTCTTCTTTCAAAACTAAAGATCATTCTCCTTGTCAGATTTAAGAGAAGCAAAGCATGAGTTTATCAGCTTCCTTTTCTCTTTCTCATGTTTCTGTTTATTTAAAACCTCAACTTTTTTTCCAAGAATAAATTAAAGCAGCTCTATCATCTGTTGTCATCATACTATTCATCCATAATAACAGGGTTATCTTTCTTTTTCTTTCCCCTCTCTTTGCTTCCATACTAACAAAGAAAATACCTTTTT
>NW_012135636.1:2968086-2971099 GCF_000956105.1 Propithecus coquereli | reverse complement strand
AGAATACAGTTACTGCTAAACAAACATTAGGTCCCTTCCTTTTCTCTTCTCTTTTGAGGATGCTGTAAATTATATATTCTCCACAAAAGAATATGCAAATTCCCAAGGAAAGTAAGACCCAAGGAGAAGTGTAATGAACTCCAAGAGGCAATGACTTTTGTACATGATCCGTGGACCCAAGTATACCCAATGATGGTGAAATCTAGTTTAAGACAATGGGTTCCAGCGCCAAATCTGTGATTTTTTTTTAATTGTATAAATGCAACTAAATTGCTTAACTTTTATGAGCCTCAATTTCCACACGTGTACTCCAGAGTTGTGATGAAGAACAAGTGAAATAATGTACAAGTATGTAACACTCTTTGGGAACTAGGCTACTAAACTAAAGTTACCTTATGGTAGGGGATGGTTCTTGTTAGTACTGTCAGGAAGCCGAGACATGAACCTAGACTCTGTACATACTGGGGAAGCAATGGAAAAGAACAAAAACTGCTCCTCTCTAGCATCCAAGAAAAGAATCAAATATTTAAAATCTAAATATCAAAAGGCAGAATGTTTATGACAGTTTAAGTTTAGTTTAAAACAAAATTACCAGTGGAACTCTTACCTATCTTTTTGTTCTTCATCTGTAAAGTGATCATTTAAGAAAGGTGTTCCAAATACTCCAAGGAGGGTATCGTGGCCTTTCTTATCGGCAGTGTGATACACTCGAGAAGCCAGGCGCAAGTCTATGGGCAACTCCCGGGCTGGGACAGTGGTGCACAGATCATGAAGGTGAGGAGTGGAGTCGTTTTGTGGCATTCTGTACCAGAGAAAATAAAGTGAGCTTCTTTTATCATTTTGTGGTCATCAGATATAAAATGATTTATATTGACAGTTTAGTTTAAGATCTAAAGAGCATATATTAATGTAAGAGATCCAGATTTAAAGCTATAATAATGGTTTAACAAATATAATATCACAATCTCAGGCCATTGTCCAGAACTTTAAACTCGTATCCAACTGCCTGCTGAATATCTCAACCTCCATGTCCTACGGACACCTCAGAATCAACAGATCTAAGAGCAAACTCGTTAGCACCCACCCCTAAACCTTTTTTCTCTGAATTCTGTAACTCAGTCTGGAAACCATATCTAGCCATCATGCATTACTCTTTTGCTACTCTGCTTAAATGCTAATATCCCTAAAGAAGGAGAAAAGTATAGTACAATATTTGTTAACTAGCACTGATAAAAACCTTGGCTCTCTAAGTCACTGTGGCATCTCCCTTCCCACTCTGCTGGACCTTGCCTCTCTCCTGACTTTCCAAAGTAGGGAAAAGGGCATGAAGATCTGTTTTCTTAATCTCCAGCACCACTTGCCACCCGATCAACAAATACTTACTGAGCACCTACTATGTGCCAGGCTCTGTGCTAGGTGCTTTATACACATTTTCTCTAACTCCCACAATGAAGCTATATTAGAGGCATCATTATTCTTGTTTTGAGGCAGGCTTATTTTGGATAAGTCACAAAATTAATGGGTGACTACTAGGGGGGGATCCAAACACAATGTTGCTGGCTATAAGCCAAATTTCTTGCCTATTAATTAATGACTCCTGACTGGAAGTGGCCCTCGTCCGATACTACTATTCCATCCCCACCTCCCAACTAAAGCTATAATCTTACATCAACCAAATGACTTTCTTTTCATCAAATCAAATAAAATCAACTTTAGATCTTTAAATTGTGTTCTCTTACGACCTCCAAGTCGCAGCTGACAATATTGATGACTCTTCTTGAAACTGCTCTTTCTCTGTGAGCTTTATTAAGCCTGCACTATCCAGTTTTCCATCTACCCCCCAAACTCCTCATAATCTGACTTAAGTCACTGGTTTTTCCTTCTCTGGCTTCCAAACTGGGTGTGGCTTCTAAGGTTTAACTTTACTTTCTACATTGGAAAAAGCACCTTTGGTGTTTCAGCTATTCCTGAGAGCTCTAGTCTCACCCCCAGTATCACTATCTCACCTAGATTCTTCATCATGAAGAGTGAAAACATCTTTGACTCCTTCCTCCTTCACCTGCATATTCACCACAAAACTGAGTTTCTTCCCACACAAGGTTGCTCCAGTGTGCTCCTTCTCCATACTCACTGCCAGCTCCCCCCACAACAAGGACCTCATCACCTCAGCCTGTACAGGCAAGGGTTTTCTAGTTGACTTAAGCCCTGCACCCTCTGTCTCTTCCCCCCTGTAAAATTCTACCAGATTGATCTTAAATTCTACTTTACCCAGCACAATGGTTCTTTGTTGCTTGCCGCATCTGTCTAATGTCCTCTCTCTAAGTTTCAGGGCTCCTGGCATCTGGCCTCACTTCTAGCATAGTGGTTAAGAGTGTAGACTCTGGAGTCAGACTGCCTGGGTCCAAATCCTGTTTAAAATTCTCACTTGGTCATAAGCAATTCAATTAATTTCTCTATACTGTAGTAAGTTATGAATAACAACATTAGTGCATGCTGGATAAAGTTGCTTTAAGAAAGAAGAGTGAATGCATTTAGACAATGTCTCTCACATGGTAGATGTTAGCTACTATCATTAGCTTCCAGGACAAATCACAGGGCTAGACCTGTTAGTTCCTTCAGTTATGGATTGAATGCTGTCTACCCTTTTGTCCATGTCTAAACATCCTTCAAACAATATCTCAAAAACAGACTTCTCTGCAAAGTTTATCTTTTTATTTCTTTTTTACAACTGTCTCTTTTCATACATTGTCCTAGTCTTGTGCCACCTATTTTGACCCCTTATCTAGTGCATTAATGCCAGTCTGTCCACTGACTGCTCCATGTGTCTAGGACTGCCTTAGAGAACAGCACAGTATGGAACATACGGACTTGAGAGTTGGCTGAGCCTGGTTCAGAATTTCAGTTCTAACACTTGCAGACTGTATTACTGGCTCCTCTGAAAGCCTTCTGAAAAATGAGAATAAAAATCCCTAACTCTTGCCTTTGTAAGAATTGATAAAAATAACAGAGATCA
>NW_012135636.1:2966097-2967264 GCF_000956105.1 Propithecus coquereli | reverse complement strand
TACAAATATTTTTGGCATGCTCAAGAAAGGCTGTGTGTTTTTATAGCACAGTCTCCTTAAACAGGACTATTTGTCATTCTTTGAAACACTAAGACATAAAAAAGAAAGACTCTGACTCTGTGTGTGGCCATACTACTTTGCTTAATGCACTAAATGCAAGGTTTTTTAGAAAAAAAATCAAGAAGTTTCTGCTCCATTGATAATCTGACAGTAACTATTTATTGAAGTTAAAATACTTGTTGTCTGCTGTCACTATTTGTTTTAATACATAATCTTGCTAACTAAATGAGTTTAAAGCAATGCAGATAAGCAATGGTATGTACAGGGTCACTTAAATGCCAATTTGACTGTTTCATAAACTTTGGAATTCTTTTCCCATGAGTTCTTTCTGGGCTACTAAATTGTGAGTAATATCCATTTACAAAGTTTGGGCTGGCCATAAAAAGGTTGTCTTCCGTGTCCAGCACACCTTTCAGTGCCCTAAGCAACAACAAAAGCTAATAATTAAAGCTTCTTTAAACCCCCATTAAGAGTTAAATGAAGAAGAATCTAGAATAAACCAACTCATAAAAACCTAGTGGTATAATAAGGAGAAAATCAGAGTTTCAACAAGGTAAACGGCAAAAGGTAAACCATAATCTAAATTGCATTTACACACTGTTATTCAAAATTGTGGTTGTATTCCTGCGTAATAAGAAACTCCATTAAAAATATGGGTGAGGAGATGAAACATGATAGTACAGAAAAATAAAGCCATCAAAATTACCAAATTTATTGACCTATGGACATTTTGTGTTGGGTTGTCTTTTATTTTATCATAACGAAATTAGTCAGGATAAAAGCAATTTATCCAAATCAAGCATTACAGTGACCAAAAATATCAAATCTTACATGCTAACACTTAATTTTCTTTAGTCTCACAAACAGCTATTTTTATTCTAGTGATTGTTATATCATTAAAGTACATTTTTCAAAAATAGGAAAGGAAAGAAGCACAGAATATAGCATATACATCCTAACTGTAAAATCTGTCACCACTTTTTCTGTGAGAAGGTTTAACTCAGATCTCGTATATCAATCTCTAAAACATTTAGTTTTCCTTTTAAAAATGTATTTCCATGTATCAATGCTACTGAATAACTTAGCTTCCAATAATAAAATTTATAA
>NW_012135636.1:2955244-2956717 GCF_000956105.1 Propithecus coquereli | reverse complement strand
AAAATACTGCTCCACCTACTGTTTTTGCTAGACTCCAAGCCTCTTGGGAGCTGTCCTCTGCTCATATCTTGCTCCTTTTTGTTCTGATCTGCACTTCATGCCGTGGAATCTCTTGTAGGTTCTGGCACTTTTCCCTTGGAATTACACCCAATCTATTATTGTTTGTTTGTTTTTTTCTTTTTCATCTAAAACTTTTCCTTCATTCTGAGATGATCTGACAGCTGGTGTCTCTGGTCAGCCATCTTGTCTTTCCAAGTTCTTTTTTGTTTGTTACTAATGAGCTTATAAGACTAGAAAGGGGCAATAAGGTAAGGAATGATGAAATTCTTTACTTTTTTGCTCAACAAGACCTTCAGGCATATAGCCAAGCAATTGAAGTCCTGCATTGCTCCTTTATCACCTCTCTGTGCTAGTCTGTTTATTAGCTATGTCAGGAAAGGTCTTCTTGTCTGCTCAATCTGGCCTGGGTTGCTGAAGTGTGTCGTTCCTCATTACTGTGCCAGAGATGCTAGAGACTAACTTTATGGTCTCAAATGTCCATATATAGGGCAAAGTTTATGGATAACAATTTATCTTAAAATATTAACACAAATAAATAAATAAATAAATATAAGATTCTTGGTAAAGACTTGGTGGGATAAGTCACAGGAATACTTCCAGTGCTAGTTTTATGGCATTTCTGTTGTGTGCCACAATATCCCACAACAATAAACTATAAAATCTTACAGGACATTCTCTTTTCTACCCCTTGAAATATGTCTTGTTTCAGTTTAGAGTCCTCTTAATCCATTCACGAAGTCTCTCTGGTCAAACCATTCTTTGTAAAATGCTTCTGAGAAGAATCAAAGTGCAGGCTTCAGAAAAACAGCATGACTGTGGATGGGGTCAGTCACCAACCACAGGGTAAGTCCCTTCTCCTTGAAAGCAGTGATGAATTTTCTCTGGTCAACTCATACTTGTGTATTTTCCTTGTTACTTATTATTTCTGGAAGATCAATAGGCTAGTGTCATACAGGATGAACCTAAGAAAGTAGGGCTTATGAGATGAAAAAAAAATGAAGAAAAATTGGACAATACACTAATCCAAGCATAAGGTCACCAGGACCAAGACTAGGATGGAGTAACTGGAAAAGAGAAGAAAAAACATATAAGCAATCATGTTTGGGAAGGATCTAGGCCTTGGAGAC
Source organism: Propithecus coquereli (assembly GCF_000956105.1). Classification (NCBI taxonomy): domain Eukaryota; kingdom Metazoa; phylum Chordata; class Mammalia; order Primates; family Indriidae; genus Propithecus; species Propithecus coquereli. The sequence continues at coordinate 2,955,530 of NW_012135636.1, read as the reverse complement.
TGACTATATGTGAACAGAAAGGGAAGGAGAAGGTCACAGATAAATCCCAGGTTTCAGAGTTGAGAGTCTTGGGCAAAAATTGAAAAACTAGTAATGGCCAGTTGACTTGAGTGAAGCATAGTAGGAACATAGTCATTGGTGGGGATGGGGGGCCCAGAAGTAGAGGGATTGATCAGGAAGGCTGTTTATCCAAGAAGGGGCATCTCTCTGAATCAGCCAGGGAGAGGAGAACTGGTGATAACCAAGGTGATATGCTGTGGTTCAAGGAGAAGGGACTGCAGGTTTT
>NW_012135636.1:2949797-2955194 GCF_000956105.1 Propithecus coquereli | reverse complement strand
GCACTATGTTGAATAGAAGTGGTGACAGTGGGCAATCTTGTCTTTTTCCAATTCTTAGTGGGAATGTTTTCAACCTCTCCTCATTCAGAATGATGTTGGCTATGGGTTTGTCATATATGGCTTTTATAATTTTGAGATATGTTCTTTCTATGCCTGCTTTGTTGAGGGTTTTTATCATGAAAGGTTGCTGAATTTTGACAAATGCTTTTCTACATCTATTGAGATGATCATATGGTCTTTGCTTTTGCTTCTGTTTATGTGGTGAATCACATTTATTGATTTATGTAAGTTGAGCCATCTTTGCATCCCTGGGATGAGGACCACATGGTCATGGTATATTATTTTTTTGATGTGCTGTTAAATTCAGTTTGCTAGTATTTTATTGAGGATTTTTGCGTGTATATTCATAAGACATATTGGTCTGTAGTTTTCTTTTATTGTTGTGTCCTTTTCTGGCTTTGATATCAAGGTGATACTGGCTTCATGGAATGAGTTGGAGAGGATTCCCTCCTTCTCAGTGATATGGAATAATTTTTGCAGTATGGGTACCAGCTCTTCTTTGTAGGTCTGGTAAAATTCAGATGTGAATCCATCTGGTCCAGGGCTTTTGTTGTCAGCAGCATTTTTATTACTGCTTCAATTGTGTTGCCTGTTATTGGTCTATTCATGGTTCCATTTCTTCCTGACTGAGTCTTGGGAGGCTGTGTGTTTCCAGGAATTTGTCCATTTCCTCTACGTCTTTGAATTTATGTTCATATGCTCTATGTTCACAGATGTTATTTTGTATTTCTGTGGTATCAGTTGTAATATCTCCTTTTTCTTTTCTGATCGAGCTTATTTGAGTCTTTTCTCTTCTATTCCTGGTTTATCTAGCGAGAGATCTATTTATTTTGTTTATCTTTTCAAAGAAGCAACTTTTTTTCATTGATCCTTTGTATTGTGTTTTCGTTTCCATTTCATTTAGTTCTGCTCTGAACTGAGTTATTTCTTTTCCTCTGCAGGCCTTGGGATTGGTTTGTTCTTCCTTTTCTTGTTCCTTGAGACATGTCATTAGATTGCTGATTTGTGATCTTTCTGTCTTTTTAATGAAGACATTTAAGTCTATGAATTTTCCTCTTAGGACTGCTTTTGCCAAATCCTATAGATTTTGATAGCTTGTGTCCCTTTGGTCATTAAGTTCAAGGAATCTCTTGATTTCCATCTTAATTTCATTATTGACCCAATAATCATTCAGCAGTAGGTTGTTTTATTTCCACAACTTTGTGTAAAATTGAATGTTTGTCTTGGAGTTGATTTCCTGTTTTATTCCACTGTGGTCTGAGATGAAACATGATATAATTTCTGTTTTTTTTTAATTTGTTGAGACACATTTTGTGGCCTAAAATATGATCAATCTTGAAGAATGTTGATGTGCTGATGAAAAGAATGTATATTCAGTAGTTTGGGCGTAAATTGTTTTGTAAATGTCTGTTAGGCACATTGGTTCTAGAGTCCCATTTAAGTCCTATGTTTGTTTATTTATTTTCTGTTTGGATGATCTGTCCTGTTCTGTCAGTGAAATGTTCACATCCCTGGCAATTATGATGCTGCTGTTTATCTCTTTGTTTAAATCTCGTAGGGTTTGCTTTATGAATCTGAAAGCTCCTGTGTTAGGTTCATATGTGTATAAGATTGTTATGTCTTCTTGCTGAATTGCTCCCTTTACCATTATATAATGACTATCTTTATCTTCTTTACTACTGTTGATTTGAAGTCCATTTTATCTAATATGTGAATGGCTACACCTGCTTTCTATGGTTTCCATTTGCATGGAATATTTTTTTCCATCTGTTGACCTTGAGTCTGTAAGTGTCCTTGTGGGTTAGATGTGTTTCCTGGAGACAGCAGATACTCGGGTTGCCTCTTAAGTGGGGCATTGAAACCGTTCACATTGATTGATAGAATTGATACATAGAATGTTGTTCTATTCATCCTGTTGGATACTACCTTAGTGCTTTGTTTTACCTCTTGTGCTATTGTTTTCTATGAGCTCTGAGCTTTAGCTTTTGGGTGGTTTTACACTCGTGGGTGTCTATTGTGCTGATCCCTGTATAATGGAGTTCTGAGAATTTCCTGCAAGGCAGGTCTGCTCTTGACAAATTCCTTCAGTGTTTGCTTGTCTGGAAAAGTCTTTATTTCTCCTTCATATATGAAAGTTAGTTTTGCAGTATATAAAATTCTAGGCTGGAAATTGTTTTTTTTAGGAAGACTGAAGATGGTGCCCCAATCCTTTCTGGCTTCTAAGTTCTCAGTTGAGAAATCTGCAGCTAGCCTGATGGGTTTTACCCTTGTAAGTTACTTGATGTTTTCACCTCACAGCTCACAGGAGTTCCTCCTTTGTGTTAACTTTGGCCAACGTGATGACTATGTATCTTGGTGATTGCTTCTTTGCAATGAATATCCCAGGTGTTCATTGAGCTTCTTGTACCTGGATGTCTAAATCTCTAGCCAGACCAGGGAAGTTTTCCTCAATTATTCCCTCAAATAGGTTTTCCAGCCCTTGTTTGTGTTCTTCTTCACCCTCAGGGATGGTTATGATTCTTATATTTGTCCATTTTACATAATCCCATGTTTCTTGTAGGCGTTGTTCTTTCCTCTTAATTTTCTCTTCTTTATTTTTGACTGAATGATTTAATTTGAAAGAGCTGTCTTCAGGCTCTGAGATTCTTTCTTCTGCCTGGTCTAGTCTATTCTTAAAACTTTCCACTGTGTTTTGTATCTCTGTAAATGAATCTTTCATTTCCAAAAGTTCTATTTGGTTTTGTTTTTTAATAGGGTGATCTCTTTACTAAATTTTTCATTCACTTCCTGAATTGTTTTTCTGGTTTCTTTGAGTTGGTTTTCCATTTTCCTTGGATTTCATTGAGCTTCCTTACAATCCATATTAAGAATTCTTGATCTGTCATTTCAATATTCTCATTTTGGTTGGTACCCACTGCTAGAGAGCTGGTGTTCCCTTTTGGTGGTATCCCTTTTGCTCTGATTTCTCATACTTCTGGAGTTATTTAGCTGATTCCTTCTCATTTGGAGCAGCTATCATTTCTTATTTTGGGATTTTCTTTTGTTTAGTTGGGGCTTTTCCCCCCTCACTTGAAAAGGAGTGTCTGTAGCATATGTTGGGTAAGAATCTTTGGCTTTGCTTGTGGGTGCTTTGATGGCAATCTAGGTTCTGGATGTATGCCTTGGCTGTAGATATCCTTAGTGTGGTGGTTTTCTTAGTTGCTAGTTGTTTGTAGGCTGTAGCAATGGTGAGCTATGTGTGTGGGCAGATTCCCTGCCTCTCTTTGATGAGGGAGAATGGAGGTCTTTGAATTCCTTTCTTTCCCAAGCCCTGTGGTCTTCTTAACTGTGTGAATTGTATTGGCATGCCCAGCTTAATCTCTGAGACAGTAGGTGGTGCTTGTGGGTAAGAGTCAACCACATCCTATATGACTAAGTCAGTAAATGCTGTAAAGGGCTGTGCAAATTGACTTCCCTGTCAATTGGTGGTGCTTGCTGGAAGTAACAAGCTGCAGTGCTGTTTTTGGGACCTGTGACTGGCTCTAGGCCCTCCAGGAGAAGCAGTCAAATGCCCCAGGTGGTGGCTGGGGCCCTGGAACTTCCAGGTGAGTCCTTCTTCTCTGTCGCAGCAGACTTTGGTGGTATAGTACATCTGGGCAGGGCTGGATTGGGTGAGCTTGCCCTCAGGCTCCACAAAAGCTGACAAGGTAGCTATTTTGGCAGGGGTAAAGGTCTGCTCCTAGCTTCTGGGGAAAGCCACCAGGGAGGGCCTCAAGTGGCCCCACCCAGCCACAAAGTCTGCTTGTGGAGGCAGAGTCATCTGAGATTCACAATCTGGCTGTCAGGGGTGGGTTTTCCTCTTCTCCCCTCTCTCCTTCTCTGCAGTCTCCTTCTGGCATCTGCCAGGAGGCAAGAGCTTAAACTGGCTGAGCTCCCCCATGATGATGCTGCAGGCCAGGAGGTTCGCTGTCCAGGATCCCACCCTGGGCTGAGAGCATGGCCTCCCTGTGGGAAGAGGGGTGCTCTAGAAGTGCACTGTGACTGGAATCCACACCACTATGCTCTCTTTTCAGTTCTGCCCATGTGGGCTCCCTTGTCTCCTGAGATTAGTTCACAAATCTCCCCTCAGTGCTCACAAGCAACACGATTGAGTTCTGGGATATGGGATCTGGCCTGCAGGCCTGTCTCCAGGTCCCTAAAGACCAATTCCTGACTGTGCCAGGGAGATGTATGCTGGTCCCGAGTTGCCTATGGGGTGGTCAAGCAGGTTTGATGTCCCTCCACTTCAGACACTCTGATGGAGCAGCTAGGCAAGGAGCACTGGGGAGGGCTGGTGAGCAGAAGCTCACAGTCTGGGCAACCCTTAGTCCTCTGCAGGTCTTGAAGAAGAAAGGTTTGAGACTCCTTCTCTGCAGAAGCCCCAGTATGGTGTATGCACCAACAGGGTGGAAGCAGCAGCTCCGGAGAGCCCTGGCTCAATCCTCTCTCTCAGCAGCTGCAGTCAGGGGAGGGGAAAGGGAGGAAAAAAGTATGGATGGAGGAAAGCTAGCACTCTTGTCATCTATCTCTGTCCCTCTCTTTGGAAGGAAGCCCTCCTGGAATATCCAAGCTCTGGGGTCAACGCAGATCCCCTGGGACCCACCAGCCCTGTGGCTCCTGAAGTCTGGGCTGGAGTTGGGAAATGTTTGTATGGGAACAAGCAAGATGAAAACTGATGGGCTGAAGCCCCTCCTGGGAAGGACAAAGGCACATCATGGGCACAAAAGTGATATGGCTCCTGCCATCTCAGGTTGGGTCTATAATGACTGCAAGTGCCCCAAGGGGGCTGGCAGCCTGGTGCTTTGTCCTCAAGAAGCTCCCAGTTCACTGGCAGCGGCAGCTTTTGGGCTCATGAGGGTAAAAATGTTCTCCAGCAGCTCAGGAGCCTACTGACTGCCGGAGATGCGAGGGAAGGAGAAAAATACTGCTCCACCTACTGTTTTTGCTAGACTCCAAGCCTTTTGGGAGTTGTCCTCTGCTCATATCTTGCTCCTTTTTGTTCTGATCTGCACTTCATGCCATGGAATCTCTTGTAGGTTCTGGCACTTTTCCCTTGGAATTACACCCAATCTATTATTGTTTGTTTGTTTTTTTCTTTTTCATCTAAAACTTTTCCTTCGTTCTGAGATGATCTGGCAGCTGGTGTCTCTGGTCAGCCATCTTGTCTTTCCAAGTTCTTTTTTGTTTGTTACTAATGAGCTTATAAGACTAGAAAGGGGCAATAAGGTAAGGAATGATGAAATTCTTTACTTTTTTGCTCAACAAGACCTTCAGGCATATAGCCAAGCAATTGAAGTCCTGCATTGCTCCTTTATCACC
>NW_012135636.1:2948292-2949747 GCF_000956105.1 Propithecus coquereli | reverse complement strand
CATTTAAGTCTATGAATTTTCCTCTTAGGACTGCTTTTGCCAAATCCTATAGATTTTGATAGCTTGTGTCCCTTTGGTCATTAAGTTCAAGGAATCTCTTGATTTCCATCTTAATTTCATTATTGACCCAATAATCATTCAGCAGTAGGTTGTTTTATTTCCATGACTTTGTGTAAAATTGAATGTTTGTCTTGGAGTTGATTTCCTGTTTTATTCCACTGTGGTCTGAGATGAAACATGATATAATTTCTTTTTTTTTTTAATTTGTTGAGACACATTTTGTGGCCTAAAATATGATCAATCTTGAAGAATGTTGATGTGCTGATGAAAAGAATGTATATTCAGTAGTTTGGGCGTAAATTGTTTTGTAAATGTCTGTTAGGCACATTGGTTCTAGAGTCCCATTTAAGTCCTATGTTTGTTTATTTATTTTCTGTTTGGATGATCTGTCCTGTTCTGTCAGTGAAATGTTCACATCCCTGGCAATTATGATGCTGCTGTTTATCTCTTTGTTTAAATCTCGTAGGGTTTGCTTTATGAATCTGAAAGCTCCTGTGTTAGGTTCATATGTGTATAAGATTGTTATGTCTTCTTGCTGAATTGCTCCCTTTACCATTATATAATGACTATCTTTATCTTCTTTACTACTGTTGATTTGAAGTCCATTTTATCTAATATGTGAATGGCTACACCTGCTTTCTATGGTTTCCATTTGCATGGAATATTTTTTTCCATCTGTTGACCTTGAGTCTGTAAGTGTCCTTGTGGGTTAGATGTGTTTCCTGGAGACAGCAGATACTCGGGTTGTCTCTTAAGTGGGGCATTGAAACCGTTCACATTGATTGATAGAATTGATACATGGAATGTTGTTCTATTCATCCTGTTGGATACTACCTTAGTGCTTTGTTTTACCTCTTGTGCTATTGTTTTCTATGAGCTCTGAGCTTTAGCTTTTGGGTGGTTTTACACTCGTGGGTGTCTATTGTGCTGATCCCTGTATAATGGAGTTCTGAGAATTTCCTGCAAGGCAGGTCTGCTCTTGACAAATTCCTTCAGTGTTTGCTTGTCTGGAAAAGTCTTTATTTCTCCTTCATATATGAAAGTTAGTTTTGCAGTATATAAAATTCTAGGCTGGAAATTGTTTTTTTTAGGAAGACTGAAGATGGTGCCCCAATCCTTTCTGGCTTCTAAGTTCTCAGTTGAGAAATCTGCAGCTAGCCTGATGGGTTTTACCCTTGTAAGTTACTTGATGTTTTCACCTCACAGCTCACAGGAGTTCCTCCTTTGTGTTAACTTTGGCCAACGTGATGACTATGTATCTTGGTGATTGCTTCTTTGCAATGAATATCCCAGGTGTTCATTGAGCTTCTTGTACCTGGATGTCTAAATCTCTAGCCAGACCAGGGAAGTTTTCCTCAATTATTCCCTCAAATAGGTTTTCCAGCCCTTGTTTGT
>NW_012135636.1:2936150-2937877 GCF_000956105.1 Propithecus coquereli | reverse complement strand
TTCAAAAACTGTTACATTCAAACTTGGTGGGTACTTAAAAAGAAAAGGTATTCCATTAAGAATGCTCCTTTTGAAAAAGAAACAGTTGCATCAAAGAACTTAAGAGCACTCTGGCTTGTGGCATTGAGATGCTCATGACTGAGGCCGCCATGTTCTGAGGGCAGGTGCAAGGTACCAGGTGCCACTGAGAAAGAATAGGCTCTCCCAGTAGGGAGCATGCTGACCAGTGCTGCCCAGACAGATCTCAACCCAGGAACTACCAGGGAAGCTTCTAGAGCAGTGTAAGGAGCAGGTAGGACAGATAGAGTTCTGCTCTCTGGCACACAGTAGGCACCCCCCAAAAACTGTGTCTGGAATGAAAGACGCCATAGAGAAGCCTTTCTACCATGACCAGGTACCACATCAAAAGTTATTTTATCTCTAAAGAAGTGGAGAGCTTCCTCATAAAAAGCCAGTGGCCAGAAGAGAATGAGTGATTGCTCGTTGTTCGCACAGACTTGCAAAGAAATTGATATTTTTGTTTAAATCTTTATTTTAAATAACCAAGATGATGTCTAAGCTAGGTACCTGATAGTAAGCCTTTTTCATCATTTCCTTCAAAATGGTAAATTTTCTTATACAGGGTGTCCCAAAAGTTGCCATACATAGGGAAAATGGGAAACCATAGCTAATGTACCTTTATTTACAAAGTATTCATTGCAGAATTTTTCCTTTGTATGGAAACTTTTGGGACACCTTGTATTTTAGATGAATGTAGTGAATGGTATTAACTCAAGTTTATTCTATTAATGAAGATTTCTATTTTGTTAAGTCTAACCGATCTTGTATTTGCAGCTTATTATACCTATTAGAGGATCAGAGGTCAGAGGTTTTGCTATCTACCTGTAAATGGTGTCACTTTGAGACAGCTACCTAGATATCAGTCTTAAGCTCATAGCATGCATGGTAAGGCTTCACAATTGATTTATCCACTTACTATTACCAAGTGGCTACTAGTGCCACCACAAGCTGGGTCCTGAGGCAGGTGATAGGAATATAAAGGAGAAAATGATATGGTCTCAACCAGAAACATTTCAAACTCTAGTAGTTCTACCCTTTGTGGCAACTCTAATATTATAATATAGGATCCATGGCTTTCGTGAAAAGATAAGATTCCATATGCTTTTTGACAAAATGATATGCTATCCTAAAACTGAATTGTAATCACAATTTTTATGTTTGTGGGGCCATATTTTCAGGAACCAAAGGAGCTTGTTATTTGATGAAAACATTTTATGAATCCTTTGTAAAGGAATTTATCATCATGCCATCATTTTTCTATTTAAATATGTGTTTCTCTACACAGGGAGATACTTCCCATTCACAGGGAATATGTTCCATATTGCTTTGAATCCCACTATTATTTTGTCAATGATGGATAAACAGGGAACTTTATTTCTGAAAGAAACTGTCACCAACTGTCCATATTTCTCAACCAAATTTTGTCCTTTTCAATGATTTTAACAATTCTTCTAGCAGAATAGAATTTAGAGTGATGCTTTCTTAGAAGCTAATAACTTTTAATTAATTCTCCATCTACCTTCTAGATCTGAATGTCTCTAAGCAAGAAGAGTAGTTAAAATCCTGCCCTTCTGGAAATGCAAATTAAAACCACAATGAGATATCACTTATCTCCAGTGAGACTGGCCTTTATCAAAAAGTCCCAAAACAATAAATGTTGATGTGGA
>NW_012135636.1:2934917-2936100 GCF_000956105.1 Propithecus coquereli | reverse complement strand
TGCAATTAGGGTTGAGACTAAAAGTCCTCATAAAGCATATATTCTCTTTTCCTAAATGGACAATTTGCACTTCTGAGGCCCCCTTTTCAGGGTGAACCCCCCACCCCCCCACTTTGATCCTTGCCTGGACCATTTCTTCACACCTGCACATCCTCAACTCTCATAACTCTGTGTCCAACATAAACAGTTTTTTTTTACCTTTAAAGGCGCATGCTTGGCAGCTTTTGCATCATTTTTGGGCTGTCCATCTTCCAAAGGTTTACTTGATTCCACTGCTGGCTGAACTTCCGAAATTTCCTGAGGTTTCAATACTGTGCTTTCTGCTTCTAGGGCTCCCCATTCTATATCCTCCTGTTCAGTCTGGAACATACTTGACACGGCTTTAGGAAGCTCCTTAAGCATATTCTGTTGGGAAAAGTAAATGTACAAGAAGGCTCTTTTTATTGGTCCTTCCAAAGTTTTCAGTGATGCAACATTGACAACAAAATGAATATGAAAATGCATGTTTGAAAATAAGCAGTGCTGGCAAGTTTCCTCTGAAGATTTATAAAGAGAAACTCAAACTGGCTTAAGAAAAATGTGAAGGCTGGCAAATTATTGTCCTTGGTCCTTGTGTCAGAAAATATAGCCAATTCACAGTTGTTACAGGTAAAAGATGACATACAGTACAAATACCATCCAAGTTTCTTTATTATGCAAGAAGGGATAGCTGGACCAAGAAATTTAAGTTTGTAAAATGGAACTTTAATGTTGAGCTCATGTTTTTGTGAAGCTACTGGATGATGTTGTGGGAAGATTAAGAGCTTTGTAACCAGATGGGACTGAATTCAAACCCTGGATCTGTCAATAAATAGATGTTTGATCTTGGTAAAATTACTTGAAATTTTTTAGCTTCATTTTCCTCACTGCTAAATGGGGTTAGTACAACCCTTTTTATTACATGACAAGGTGGATATATTGAAGCAATATGTTTTATGGACCCTGCCCCTATACTGTCTACCTATGATAAATTTAATCATTTTATGTTCCAGAGCTTTTGGCACTGTTGGTCATTCCCTTTCTTTTGAATTTCTCTGCTCCTGGTTTCCTCAATACACTCTCCCAGACAGAATAGGAGCAGGGCCCATAACACATATTGCCCCAGTGTATCTACTTTTCCATTTTATAAAAATGATTTTATTAA
>NW_012135636.1:2912690-2930292 GCF_000956105.1 Propithecus coquereli | reverse complement strand
AACACTATCTTGTCTCCCTAAGTTATAAACTATAACTAGTAGTATATTTCTACATCTTCCACAGGGTCTGGCAAAGTGTTGAACAAATTTTTAAACTCCGTAAATAACTGAAAATTTATACAGCTGTGAGCAGTCCAGCTTCACAATCCTGGATACATTTTTCATGTGTTTCACAGAGCAACTTCCAGCTGGGACATCTAACTTAGAATTCAGAATGTCAGACCTGGAAGGAACTTAAAGGATCGGTAAAATCTGAAGGAAGCCCAAATTTCACAGACGCTGAAACCAGAGCTTTGAGCTTTAACTAGTGCTGTGTAGTATTCAAAACAAACAGAGCACATGGTCTTTCCCCTAAACTGCTTCAAGCAGATGAACCAGCCACAGAGGCAGCAGTGTTCCACTGGTCTGTTAGGCAGGTCCAGTACTTTTTCAATCATCATTAAAAGGGGTAGGGAGAGCAACAGCCCCCACTCTTCATCATGCAATCCAGATTCTCCTCAAATGACACTGGCCGCAATGACATGGGACAAAACAGCATTTTCTAATATACACTCATTTATAGTTTCATCAGCACTTATTCAGGGTGTACTGCCTTTAAATAACTTACTGTGAAGTTCAAGTTTCAGAAAGAAAGAAAGAAAGAAAAGGCGTTCTATGGCCCTAAACAAATACTTGTCCACACAGGTTACTTTCTTGAGAAACTGCCCTGATTTTCATTGACTTTCTCTTGCTTCCTGGAGGCAAAACCCCTGATGGCATTGGCCTGTAGAATCTTGCTTACAGGCACAAGACTATGTCAGAGCTGCTTTACATTCATTCTCACCACTTTTGACTTTTATTTTTAATTAAACATTTTATGTGATTGTTCCGGGTAACCGGACTCTGCATTCAGTAGAACATTTGAAAAATGTAATTTGAAAAAACAATACAATTTGAAGGGCTGCCATATAAATTTAAACATCAAAATTGCTACAGAAACTATAACTAAATACATGTGGCATCTTTTACAAAAAGTCCTAACAGAATATAGTCTATCACTTAAGCCTATTCAAAAATTACACTATTCCCAGAATCACTGTGTTTCAAGTAAGACTTCTATTTTTTATATCACTTCTCTAATAGGTGCCCTATGCTATAAAACTATACAGTGCTTTTAGGGAAAAATAATTACTATGGCATTCATGAAAAGCTTGTTTAAACCAGGTCACCTAAAACAGATGCAATCAGAAAAATATTTCCAGAATATGATCAAGTCTATGATTGGGCAATGCACCATCCTTTACTCTTTGACATTTATACTGAAAAAGACAACACAAAATCCAGGCTTTTGCTTTCAGAAGCCTATAGAGAAATTTGAGTCATTATGTCTGCTTCTAGGTTATAGCATCTGCTATGTCAGATATGACATCTCTTTGAAATAAGGACCAACTATTTAGTGAGTTATGATCAGCTATGTGAGCAGCACTGTGCTACAGCACTTCAGGGCTAGGAATCCAAGAGAAGAATAAGGCAAGATTCTTTCTCTCCAAAAGTTTACATCCAGTTAAAGAGATGAAAATAACAGACTAAAAATAATGTTATTCAAAATGCAAAGCAGTATATTTAACCAATAATAATAATTATTATGCACAGGGTTCAAGTTCAACAGGGATCCAATTCATACAGAGAAATGAGGAAAGAGTATAAATATCAGAAAATGCACCCATTCGAACTATGCTTTTGAAAAATAAATTTGGGAAAGATCTGAGCTCTTGGGGCAGGAGGAGGGGGAAGAAGGGAACACAGTTCTTATTTCATATTTTAATATAAGACCACCTGAAAACAATTATGCATATGTATCAATGAATTTTGAAAGTTCATATACCTCTTTTGTTTATTTAATCAACAAGATTGCATAAAATTAAAATTTTCAAAACACAAACTGAGGAAGAATGAAAACATATTTGTTGTGTTTTCTCAAATGACACTAAATCTAAAAAACTTTGTTTTTGCTGTTCCTGAATAAAATAATAAACTCAATTAATTTTCTTAAATGTTTTCTATGGTAAAACCTTTCAAAACTGTTAACTAAAATAAAACTTAACACACAGCTCACCCATCCTAATGTTCAACAAAAACAATTACGGTACCACTTGCACATCTTATTACAAAAAGGCTCTGGTAACCATCATCCAAGAGCATCCCCTTTGATTCCCACCTCCTGAGTAGTCCACCTCCTCAGTGAATAGAAGAGGCCTGTGTAATCAATAAGATAATGGCAGAAATGACAGTGTGTGGCTACATCATAAAAGATACGGCAACTTCCGTTTTGCATTCTCTTAGATCACTTGCTCTGGGGTAAGCCATCTGCCATGTCATAAGGACACTCAAGTCCTATGGAGAGGTCCACATGGTGAAGAAGTAAAGGTCTCCTGCCAACAATAAGTACCAAATTGCCATTTTTGTGACTGAGGCATCCTGGAAGCAGATCCTTAAGCCCCAATCAAGTCTTCAAATAACAGTAGCTCCAGACAAGATCTTGACCACAACCCCACGAGGGACCTGGAGCCAGAATCACATAACATAGCTAAGCTGCTCCTGGATTTCTGACCCACAAAAACTGTGTGAAATAAGAAGTGTTCATTGTTTTAAGCTACTAAGTTTTAGGGTGATTTTTGCACAGAAATTGATAACTAAAAAAGGTTCTAAAAGTAAAATTCTAGCTCTTCACATACTTTGTGGCACTTCTGAGAGAACCTAAGATCTCAAAATCACATAATAATTTTTATTTTTTAGGTAAGTATGTGCTTTCTACCTTATTACCTATTATTGCATAATTTTTCTTAGCCTTTGTAAAAGATATATATTGCTTTAGAAAGCCCATTAAAAAGTAAAGTAGTTTGTGCTAGATCCTTAAGCAAAACACAAAGTAAGTGTGCTAACAAAATATACTAGGTGACACATAATATGCCCTCCTTTATGCCACATAATTATCCCATACAGCATGAAATATTATCACCTAATATTTCATTACGTTTGTCAGCAATTTTGAAAGACACATTCCATGTGCCATTGATACACTATTTGTAAAAGCTATGGAATCACAGAGAATTAAAAAGCTTTCTAGAAGCCGGACTTATCATAAGCCCACACAAAGAACATGGTTCTTTGTCCTATTATTAAACAAAATCAATGAAGGAAATTTTGTAAGCCCCTTCAGAAACACAAATCTCTATATAATAACATCTAGCTTATGTTTTTATTTTAGGGAATGTACATTCTTTCCCTAGTTAAGATGAAGAATAATTGATTAATGTCACCCATAAAAGAGCATTAATAGTCAACCTTCAGTTGTCTCTTTTCCATACTAAATTCCATCTCCTCCAAAATTTTCTTGTATGGATCTGGGAGAAGAAAGGATAAATTTTCAGAAGAATCCATAAGAATATTCTCTTAAGCCTCCTAATCTCACATGTGATTTAATAACATAAAATAAATATTTCAATAATAAAATTCAGAGCTCCAAGAATAAGCATATTTTTATTTACATCATCCAACTACTAAGTCCAAGGAATTATATGAGGTGATGTGAAGGATAAAAAGGCAGAAGATAAATAATCTTGCCTCTAGTATGTTTATGATTTTATAAAACAAATTTGGAATTCATTTGATCCATCCTACTAAAAATAGAAAGAAAAATAAACTTGATTCTGATCACTTGGGTAGTCACAGCCTAAAAGAACATATATGTAGATGTGAAAATAAATAATAATACATGTCATAAGAGAGGCACAAAGTTAATTTGTGCCAAGGAATTGGGGCAAGAAGAGGGAAGATAGATTTAGAGTAGAAGGCAGAATTTCCTTAAAATGGTTCTAAAGAGAAAAATAGGAACTAAATGTGTCCAGTGGATACAAAGGACATTCAAAGTGGAGAAAGACTCACATGCCTCTTAGTGCACTCACAGTCTAGCCAATGGAAGGTATCTTCACATTGGCTCCCTCACTCCCTACCCTCAGCTCTACTTCTAAGAGATGGGATGAACCCTACGTTGTGGGAACTTGTACCACATTATCTATAACCTTAATTTCCCTCTCCCACTTTGCTAATTTCTGAAGCAAGAAGGCTAATCTCTGGGCAAGGAGCTTATTCAAGCTATCAAGGGATTCAGTCAAGGTTCTCAGCTGGGAGCATCAGAAACAGACTCTCATCATTTAGGAGGCATTGAAAGACTGTCAAGATTCACAGAATCAGTGGGAGAAGGACCAAAGCGGTCATAGAACCAAGAAGCAGGAAGCATCACAACAGTCTTTTAGCAAGAATAGACTTCCTCATGACACAATGGCCAAGAATGGATCCTTTCCACCCCTTTCATAAACAGACATGGTGTGTTCAGGAAATTTTAAAAGTCCAGTGGATGGCCAGTGTGGTAAATTGCATTAATAGACTCAATTCTTCACCTCTCAGTATATCCACACCGTTTGTCTATCCCATCAAGAGGCAAAGTTTCTTTTCCTGCCTCCTTACTCTGGATTCACCCATGTGACTTGCTTTAACCAATAAAATGAGACAAAAGTAATGATATAACAGTTCTGAGCCTAGGACTCAAGAGGTCTTACAAGTTGCTCCATTGAACTTCTGCTGTCTCTATGAGAAACACATGCCTCATCAAACCACTGATTCCAGGGGAAAAAAACATGCATTGGATGTTCCTGTCTAGATATGCCACTTGGAACAGAGCTGGCCCAGCTGAATTCTCTAGCCAGAACAGAGTTCTCATCTGGTCCACTGATACATGAACAAACCAACTGGCTCCCAGATAGGGGAGCAAACCCAGCCTAGATTAGGTGACTATAGCCTAGATTAGGTGACTCCAGCCAAGCACAGATATGATAGCTATAATAATATTGCTTTAAGCCACTAAGTTTGAAGATGTGTTTTGTTACATAGCATTAGCTGACTGATACAACTGTTGAATAAATTAGAAGACAAAGAAAAGAGTAAGGTTAGTAAGGTCAAATTATGAAGGACTCTCTATGCTATCTATGATTTGGAGTTAGATTCTATCCTGTGGTCAGAAGGAATCCAGCCAAATTTTTAGTGAAAACATAAATCAATTTTAATGTCTGGTGAACAAACTTTAGGGAGGGTAAGAACCAGAAGCTGGCTGTAAGGATCCAGGTGAAAGCTGATAAGGGCCTAACTTGAGGCACAGCCACTGGAAATAAGGATAAGGCTTAAAAGAATATTCCTTATTAATTCTCATTCTCCATTCCTTAATGATATTCTTATAGATCAAAGGAAAAGATTAATAAAAACAACCCTCAAGTTTTTGAAATAGAGGAGGGAGCCTCATCTTGAGTCTAAGTGGAATTTATATATGTTTGGGGATGTCCTATGACAGTCTGATGGGTCAGACTTTCCAAAGTCCCATTTGCATGAGCATGGAGAGTCACTTGGGAAAACATCCCAAAGAATGAAGGAGTCAGGCATGATGAGCAGAGCCCCACAAGAAAGCCTTGGTCTTCTGAGAAAGGAGGCGATGCTGTCTCTCAGATCTGTCTCCTTGTCTAGCCCAATGAGACTCATACCTCATTCATAGTAGGTTTTGCCTGGGAGTGGGATGGGGATGTGGGCACCAGAAAATAAGCACTTGGGTACTATAAGTAAACAATGAAAGAATTGATTAACTTGACTCTGTCCCATGAAGAGGTGAAGAAGAGTCCTCCTCCCCCAATCCAATGCCCCTGTTCCAGACAGGGCTGACTAATCCAGTAGACTCAGTGGGCAGAGTGCCTGGGGCCCAGGATACTTTAAGGACCCATAAAAATGTGTTAGTTTTAACTTCTTTTAAAATCAGAAGAAAAATAAGTATAGCAATAATGAATAATTATTATTATATATTATTATTATGTCATAAAGATAAATATAATCCGGTCTGGATTATATTTATCTTTATACCAACATGGTAATAAAATATATTTTTTAATATATTTTATGGTGAGAGGGGCCCCTAAAGACAAAAATGCCTAGGGCCCACAAAAGTCAAAATGCAGCCCCAGCCGCACCCCACAGTGAGAGCCCTGAATGGAAGTGGACATCACCAGGACAGGGTTGGGTAGCTGTCCTTCCCCCACCTATCCCCTCAGAGGACACGGGTAGTGAAGTGTAAAGGGGGGGGTGGATTTTAGCATATCGAGAGCAAAAGAGTTTTGAGGGTATCTTTCCTTACTTCCTATCTCCTTCTGTCCTAAGGGAGCCTCTGCCCTTGACAAGGCATCACAGGAACAGTTTGACAAGAGAGCCACCCTCTGAGAGAAGCAAGAAATCTCCTCAATGGCCTGGACAGGCACTCTGACTGCATTGCTCCAGGAATTGCTATGCGTGCTAATAGAGAATTAATACTACTGACACTATAAATCACTGCTTTCACCTTTTTTGAAGTAGCAGGACCAATCTGTCAAACAAACTCATACTTGGGGGCCCAGCGTATATAGCAGATCAACAGGGAATGCTGCAGTTAGGGGAAGACTGATGGAGGGTGCTGGAAGGACCAGAGCCCTGCCCACTCATTCCTGCTCCAACACCTCCACAGGACAAGGACTCTCTGGGACACTAGAAATCACCGTTCTTGCTAAGTTACAGTATAATATAGATGGGGGATCTAAAAACAAACTTACACTTAGGGCTCATTTCATTTGCAAGTTGTTTGGTAATCATATATTCATTTAGTTCCCATAGATTCAACTATATATGCTGGTGGTAGAGGAAGTGTAAGAAGTGATCTAAAGCAAGGCTCTGGTGTGTGCGTGAGATGACAAGTTTGATTCAACTACTGCCTAGGTCACTCTCGGTTCCTGGTGCAGCCTTGGAGTGTGAGCATCTCAGCACAAAGAGTGTGATTCTGGTTTAAATGAGATGTCTTCTTCTGGGCTTGTTTTTGTCACTCTCACATAGCCCCTTTTCCCTCAAGATGCTCAAGGTTAAGTCTGCCTGTTCACCATTTTCAAATTAAGCGCTAATTTGGGAACTTGATCCCTTTATCACATAGAACTCCACATTAATTTTCATCGTGACAATTCTTTGATTTTCCAAGACAGTCAATAGTGACACAAATGCCACTGTTTTCTTTAGCCTTTGTCTATATGAATACCCTAAACATCGTGTCTTAAGTAATTGGCATAACTAATAAAGTAAAAAAGTTTAAATTTGATAGTATAAGCAAGACAATTAGGGATTTAGATGAACACTTCAGACTAACTTATTAATCTTGATAATTTATTATATCATCATAAATGCTATTTCAAAGAAAAATAAATCTAGCTGTGCAATATAATTACAGTTTTGTGAGACTAATACCCAAATTTTAGAGTAGAAACACAGATATAGTCTCAAGCCACTTGAGTTTTCATAATCATTTCATTTTGTATAAATTTCAAAAATGAAGGTGAAATAAATACTTTTTCAGACATTTTACTTATCCAGGGCTTTTCTAAAAACAAAAAAACCAAAAGGCCAGATAAACCCAAAATGCCCCTACTGGGCCCCCACCACCTCACACATACTTTCTAGTAACAATGGCCAATGTCCTCATGTTCTCTCCTTTGTTCAAAAGAGAAAAACCTGATTACATAAAATGATTAACAGAATCTTTCACGATATAATGTAAATAAGGGATTGGCAAAGGAGGGATCCACAGACCAAATCTGGCCCACCACTTGTTTTTGTTTGACCTGTGAGCTAAGAATAGTTTTTATGTTTTGAATGGGTTTTTTTTTTTTAGAAAATCAAAAGAATAACATTTCATGACAAATGAAAATTATATAAAATTCGGATTTCAGTGTCCATTAATAAGGCTTTAAATTTCATCAATAAAAAAATCTGTGGAAGTCTGTTTTCTCTCTTGTTCTGTAAGTACCTACATACCACCCTTGATTTTGCCTCCTGGTCCACAAAGATTAAACTATTTACTATCTAGTCCTTTACAGAAAAAGTCTGGCCACCCCTGATGTAAATGATAAGTAATATAAAAGCTCTACTCTGTGGAACAAATGCATCTTGAAAGAGGACTAAAAGAATGAATTTTTCACCCCAGAATGTCAGACAAGACAAATGTTTTTAAGGGTTGGTACACATGAAAAAATAAAAAGAAATCAAATTATATCTTTATGTAGAGTTGCATGGGTTGCACTGATTTTATCACTTTATTACATACCAGATTGTCTGAAAAACAAGATAAATTGGCATCTTCCTTCAAAATTCAAAAACAAAATTAATTTCATTTAGAGTTTAGACCTAAGAATTAAGCAACGACTTTACTCTTACCCTCTGCTTAACTTGATAAGGTTTTTATTAAACAAAATAATATCTTTCTAAATTGCTATCTATGAAAAATCTACTTAATGACAGTGTATTAAATAATTTCTAATTCATGGAACATACCAATAATTTTTTCTTTTTCTTTATAGGTTGTTCATACCATTCATATTGGAATATTTAGTCTCCCAAAGACACTGGAACCTGTCTTAGCTCAGTGTCTTTGTTTATGTTTGTCTCCCACTAGGGAATTCACTTTCCAAATACTCTCATGGGTGGTTCCCCAGGTGACATAGGGAGGTGTTTTATTTGACAGAGGGGAGTCTTATTTTTTTAATAGAAAGCTTCCAAATATTTTTTATTGAAATTCTACTCCTCCTTAAACATTCACTCAGAATTCATTGTTCCCATAGCACGTTACCTGTACATCTATTTAGCATTTTTGCTATTAGAATGTGCTTTCAGGGTCAACCACTCCTAGTTCCTTACAGATTTCAAGAAGCTGGTTTTCCCCTGGTGATCTTCATCTTCAGAATCCCAAGGAGCCAGCTGCATACACCAGAAAGGAACCATCCTTGACATCTCTCCTCTCCCTCACTTCCCAAATCCAAATCATCACTAAACCCTTAAATTTGCTACCTAACATCATCTCTGGAATCCTCACTGTAGCCTCTTAACCATTATAACCCACACCTCCTCTCTAATCACCTTCCACCACAGTGGTTCATTCCTCACACTGGAGTCAGGGTAATCCTCTCAAATTCAAAATTCAGTTCTGATCAATATACGCAAATATACACTGACATCACTAACTAGGCTAACTACCCACAGTACAGGCTGTGACAACATAATGTGGCTTACAAAATTGTTTAGAGTTTGAAGCCTGTCTCTCCCACCCGATCATAAGGACAGGGACTCCACCACAGCACCTGGCAGACAGCAGCTGCTCAAAGATGTTTTATGTTGCAGGGCAACATTTTATTCTTTGCATCCCCGAGGTTGCCAACTGCTTTAAAGGAGTCCATTTTAGAAGCTCCATATCTATATCCGTAGTTTTGGGAATATTTTTTGGAATTGCCTTCAGATACAGCTTGCCATTGACAAAAGAAAATTTGTCTTTTGTCTTCTTTGTTGTTTCATGTGGATTTTTGACCCAAGATGGTTTCACCCCCATCAAAGTGTTCAGCCATTTTATTCACAAGACATTGCTCTAAATGACATTTGGTTGTTCCCAAAAAACCCAGCCGACCCCTAAAGGATAGATACTTGACAAAAGATTAATAAAAGAATGTACTATGGGATATGAGAGCTAACAACTATTGAGCACTTACAGGCATTGATGAACACTTTACAAACGTTATTCCATTTAGTTCTCACAATAAACCCATGCGGTAATTGTTATTATTCCAACTTTACAGATTTAAAAAAAAAAAAAACTGAAGTTGAGAGGATGGTTAAGAGCCTAAAGATATACAGCCTTCAATTGTGGACTACAAAGAGGAGTGATTTTGTAACAAAGTCCCTTATTAATATCCATGAATGAAATATTGGGTGGTGGTAGTGTCGGATTAATGTATCTGAATGTCTTTGTATTTCTTAGGAATTCACAGTCTTACTCCATTATCCTCTGTTGGTCCCTGTTCAAAGTATCTGGGGCCCCTTCATGCTTCTGAGTCATGCTGAATAAGCCTGGGAGGAGTTGTTAAGAAAATAAAAATCTAGAGCAGGGAAATCACATGCCTTCATTATAGATATGGCAGAAAGTTCAAGAGAAAGAAAGGTTACCTCAAATTGACATAAAGGGAGTTCTGGGAAAAAAAGAGATTAAGCCTGCTTGGCTGCTTATACCCTATAAATACAAGATATCATGACTCATATTAATAGCATGGTATTAGCAAAGTAGCAATATAGAAATTAAAACACGAGGTTTTCTTTTAAAACTGCTGCAAGTGGCTTAAAATGCAGAAAGTAGAAATAGAAGTAATATGAGAAACTATTTTGTTCTTAGAATTTTATGCTCCTTTTTATGTCTTTATTCTTCTAGATCATTCAGTTTCTCTATTTAGAAAAATATGTTTATCAATTTATGTGTTATCATAAATATTAATCTTTACAGTATTATAAATCAAGGGTGGTATTTGGCCATGATTCTTGCTTTTCCAGTCTTTATGTGAAAACCTCTGGACCTGCTACACTGGACAAGCAAGCAGCCTAACAGCAGGGACCAGGAGCTGTCATTGGTAGTAAGTGTCATGCACACCAGACTCTTCACTCACAGCATTCCTAAGCCCATTTGCAGAGTAATGGGATCAGACATCTAGTATGAATTTAGAAATTATTTAAGGAACAGGTTGATAAATGAAAAAGTATAATCTCATGATTAACATTAGTAGATTATAGTCAACTACAAAATCTGACATTATTCCCTGTAGATTAGAAAACAAAATTTTTCAACAACTCAATCACCTGACTTACCCATATTTCTGGAAGTGCTATTATTTAAACTAATTTAAATTTTGTCTGGATACCAACTGCATGTTTTCTCTTAAATTCATGAGACTAAATAAAAAGGAGAAAGATTATTTGTCCCTGAGCTGCTTACCCTCTGAGACAATTCTGTAGGTTCCAACTTCTATTTTCTTAAAGCAATGTTTAATAACTTCTCAATAAAGGGGATTTCTTAAAAATCATTTATAGAAACAATTATCTTAAGCAAGCTTTAACTATAAGAAGACACTGCTTTAAATAAACACTTTTCTAATTGGGAACAAATATATGAAAGCAAGTTTACTTTGGACATGACTTGACAGACAGTAAGAACATCAAAATGTATTCTACAAGATGGTTATTTATTCTTGTGACTTATTATTGTAAGGCATGTAGTAAGTTGCCAGTGTATAAATAAGTAAAAAAGGCATACATTAAAAACAACAAACCTGAATAAGCTGACAAGAGAATGTCTTGTAAATATTTTCTTATTATTTTATCAACAACTCTCTATGAAATGTAACCACATTTTACTAAAATGAAAGCCCAGAAGCAAAACAATTGATACCACAGAACCTCAGAAAGATTTAGGAATTGTAAACACCAAACTCCAAAAGTAAGGGTGCAAGTGGGACCGAAAACAGCCTCCCTATATCCCCCTCCACACGGCCAAATAATACCTTGGCGACAGCTGAGGAAAACAAAATATACTAGGAGGAATGAATACAAAGAAAGAAGCTAAATTTGAGACAATTCTCTCAGGAAAAAAAGAAGAGAGGATGAGGGGGAAAGTAAGAGATTTATATAAAAATCAGAGACTTGGTCCAGACCACCAACATCCAAATAACAGAAGCTCCAGAAAGAGAGAAGAAAGAAAACAGACAGGAATAGATTTTAAAAGAAAATTACCCATAACTGAAGGACATGAGTTATTAGAAGGAAAGGGCCCACCACAAATGAATGAAAAAGGAGCCACATCAAGACATGTCAATGAGAAATTTCAGAAAACTTGGAGTTAAAACAGTTTTTAAGAGAGGAAGGAAAACGTCACTAAAAAAGGAACAGAAATGAGAACATCATTGGATTTCTCATCTGCAACCGTAAATATAAAAAGAGTTAGAACACTTCCAAACTCTCAGTAAAATGATTCCAACCTAGAATTCTACTACCAGCCAAACTATTATTTTAAGGGAAGGTAAAATAATAAAATCTTCAGATGGACAAGATCTAAAAAACATCAACATGTACTTCCCATGTCCCCTTTCTTGGTAGTTAGTGAGCCAGGAAATGGAAGATAGGGGATCCAATCAGCAGGGGAAGGCAAAAGCCAAGGCTACAGCTAAGTAGCAAGCCCAGGGAGCCATTAATCCTGATTACACTAGGAGATCAAAGGGCTCCTAAAGGAACATCTCAAAAAAAGAATAGGAGAGATTACCTGATGTATCTAAATATATTAAGAAGACATTTACACTTGCAGAAAGATTTTAGGGAAGGTAGTGATGTATACATAGAAAATTAAGTAATTGGGTGAAAAAAAAACCTTTGTAATCATTAATTCTGGGAAAAGGCAGTTACTTGAGAAAGGAAATGTTACTGTAGTATCTACCTAAATATAATATTGCAAATACCAAAAATTATGATTAACTGTATTGGGAAGATAGGAAAGGAAAGTGTATTATCATAGGGTAGGAGTGGGTGGTAGTAAAAGCAAATAAATCCTAATATTCCATAATAGGAAATCAAAAGATGCTGTCTAACATGGGGAAAAATCAGAAACAAGCAGCATTAAAATATAATTTAGAAATATAAAGATGTATATAAGATGAAATAGCTAAAAGGCTGGAAAGTGGTTGTCTATGGGGAGTAGGAATGAGAGACATAGAAAAGTTTGGCAAGGAACTGCTATTATAAGCCTAGTAGCACTGTATGACTTTTTTAACTGTGTTTATGTATTACTTTGACCAAAATATAAAAATTAAAGTATAATGAAAAATAAGCAATAAAATAAATAATAACAACAAAAATTAAATCTAACTCCTCTTCTTGTGTCTTCAATATCTCTCTCTCTCTCTCTCTCTCTCTGTGCTAAGTCTTTCCCCTCAGCATTTAAACATTCATTTAAAAGAAAATCCTTATACAACCTCTTTTAGCTATAGCCCAATTTCTTTTCTTTCTATCCCAGCCAATCTTACTGTAAATTTTTCTCTAATCAGGTCCTCACCATCCCTCCTCAACCTGCTACAATGGATTAAGTTGAACCAAATGAAGTTGCTGATTTGATAATTTTTTACCCACAAAAACAGCAACTTCATGTGGTCCAGCCTAAGGGCTTATTGTCATCATCCCCACC
This sequence comes from Propithecus coquereli, assembly GCF_000956105.1. Lineage (NCBI taxonomy): Eukaryota > Metazoa > Chordata > Mammalia > Primates > Indriidae > Propithecus > Propithecus coquereli. The sequence goes on along the minus strand of NW_012135636.1, from coordinate 2,917,160 downwards.
AAATTCTGCGCCCATCACGTGAGTATCTCCTGCTGTCTGTTTCGTTTGTGCCCTACTATCCAGCCACATTACCCCTGCCTTAATTCAGACGTTCTTTGTGTCTTTCTGGATTGAGGCCTCACCTCCTAACTCTTTTTCCCACAAGTCCACGTTAGCATCACCGCCAGAATGATCTTTTCAGAATATTAATTGCATGATGTCACTCTCCTGCTTCAAATTCTTCAGTGGCAGCCTAGTGCCATCAGAATCAAACCTAAACTCCTTACTACTCAGCCATAAAAAAGAATGAAATAATGTCCTTTGCAGCAACTTGAATGGAACTAGAGACCATCATCCTAAGTGAATTATCTCAGGAATGGAAAAACAAACACCGTATATACTCTCTAATAACTGGGAGCTAATTGATGGGCACACACGGGTGCAAAGAGAAATAAAGGACATTGGAAACCAAGAAGAGGCGGGGGGGAGGGCAAGAGATAAAAACTTACCTATTGGGTACAACAAACACTGCTCTGGTGACAAGCACACCAAAAGCCCCACCTTAAGCATTATAAAAAGGTGTCCATGTAATAAGAATATTTGTACCCCCTTAATATTTTGAAATAAAAAAAAAAAATCAAACCTAAACTCCTTCCCGAGGCCACATGTTGACCACTCCCTGCCTCTCCAGCTTCATTTCCCTCCAGACTCTGCAGCACACCCTGGCTTGATCCCAAACTTGCCCTCTCTGCTTTTTTCTTTTTGTTTTTTTTAGAGACAGGCTCTTGTTCTGTCACCCAGGCAGGAGTGCAGTGGGGTGACTATGGCTCACTGCAGCCTCGAACCCCTGGCCTCCAGTGATCCTCTCACCTCAGCCTCCAGAGTAGTTGGGAATACAGGTGCACACCACTGAGATGAGTACCCTCTGTACCTGAGTCATACTAAACAACTTACATGCAGAAATGTTCCTTTCATGAATATATATTAAAATGTACATATGGGAAATGACATATCCCTAATATTTGGCACCTTGAAGGTACTTGATAAATATTTGCGAAAGAATAATTCAGTGTTTTCACAAATAAGCCAAAAGTGAATCATGGATGAAAAATATACATAATATATACAATATACATATTCCATTTCTTCTAAGAACCAAGTGAAAATTGAAAAGGCTGACTATGTTTATTTATGTATTCAAATGCATAATGACAGTTAACTAAGAACCACATAAATTGTACTGACAGGTAGAAGAAAGAGAAGGAGACAGAGAAGGAAAAAATGAGAGAAAGAAAAAGAAAAGAGGAGCAGGTAAGGAAGAGGAAGGAAAGGATATGGGAAAATAGCTCAATTTCACATTGTAACAACCAAGTGAAGAAAATTTGTAAACATTACAACTCATCTGTGTGCAGGAAATTGTTCTCTGTTTTCTAAAAAGTGATAAAATGAAGTCCTTATGGTTAGCCTTAAAGAATGTATGTACTAAGTATTAATACTTCTATTTGTTTTCTGGTAAAGAACTGCGTCATTAAGTTTTAAAAGCTGTCCAACCAGTTCTCAAGCTAGTACCCCATCCAACAAAGTTTAATTAGGTTTGGAGTTTTGTTTAAACTGACAGCTGTGGTTCAAAAAGCCCCCAAGGTCAGCGTTACAGTTTGCATCTTAAATAATCAAATTGCCCAAAGGTATTCTGTGGTTCTATGGCTATTATTTTTTATTCTGATTTGCAAGGGATCTTAGCTCTATGCTAAGAATATGGCTTATTCAAATGCAAAAATATTTTTACAGTATCTCTAAATCAATTTTTAAAAAGTCGTTATCCCTCACCTATTCACTGTGCAGACATCCAACAACCTCATGGATCTAGCAGGGACGGGAAGCAGGATGTACACAAAAAAGGGTTTAGAGCAGGCAAAAAAAAAAAAAAAAAGTATGCCAGCAAAGCCCGGTGCAGAGGAAGCTCACACACTTTCCCATAGGAAAGCTTTCGAGGCTCTCCCTCAGAGGCTGTTTACTCTCACTTCACAAACAATATTACCAAGCTTATTTATCTAGTTTCTAAGCCTAGGGCAGAATAGAAATAAGATATTAGGAAGAGAGCTGTGGGAGAGGGGCTACTTATAACATACTGACACACTCACTGCAAAACAGACAACTGTCAGTCTAATGGGAAGGAGGAAACAAAAATTATAACAAGAAAACAAAAGAGCTCAAAGCACAGCTGAATACAGGGTGTGGGGAAAATGCTTCATACACCCAACAAGACCTTCAGGGGCATCGCCATATTATACCACAGCATGAAGAATCAACATCCAAAATGGTGCCCTTTGTCCTCAAGAATCAGCTTAGCTCCTCCACTGGGGCATACCCATGCTAGGTAATGGGAATGCAAGGAGGAATAAGTCACATCCATTTGTACAAAGCGGAAAGAATATAGCAGATTTTAGAAAATGTTTCTGCTGAAAGAGTAAGCATAAAAGAAGGCATATTTGTCCTTAAAGGACTGAAACCCTAATTGTCAAGAAAATACAGTATCTAAAATGATTCATTTGCTAAAGAACCCTCATGATAGCAGTTACAATGTATCCAACAATCTAGCTGGAATATACATCAGGTTGTAGAACCTAAACTCCATAAGGGTTTCAAGTAACTGTTCAACAATAAGTAACATCAAAGAATATAAGAGTAGTAGTTAGTGTATCTGGGGTTTGGTCTCTCCACTCCACTACTTGTGGCCTTGGCAAATTAGTTACTTCTCTGAGGCTCTATCTTCTCATCTGTGAAGTGAAGAGATTAAAGAGATAGCTGTGAAATATCCAATGATGTTTCCTTCCAACCCACACACTCAATATTCTCTCCTCTTACCCAGATTGGCTATTGTAGGCCCATGGCCTCAGGTAAAAAGTGCTACAGAAGAACATAAAGTAATAAAAGAAGAGCTTCTTTCCAGCTTTCAAATTTTAAAAACCTAGGAACTGGGTGAAATAAAAGAATATAGGACAATGACAAGTGATTTGGGAGAAAACAAGATGAGTATATGTAACATTTCCTTCCTCTGCAGCTAGAAAAGAATTGAATTCCTGGGCCAGAGAAAGTTGGCAGGGAGGTGATGAAAACATAGACATTGGTGGGTCCCTGGGATAGGGGCTCACACCCAGCTCCCCAGCACTAAGTCCAAAGGAAACAAGAGGGAGATGTGTTTGTAGGAATGAAGAACAGAAAAGACCTGGGACCACTTCCCATGGAGAATCCAAGAAGCAGCAAGATCCTTGAGAAGAATGGCCATGTGGAGGGTCAAGGTAGAAGGAGCATTACATAATCTCACAGTTTATCAGGACCCAGAATGGCTTGAGAACAGCAAAATAACTTCTGTGTAACCAAGAGTAGCAAATATGAATGAGAGAGCTCAGGAAATCAAAGGAACCTTAGAGACTAGAACAGGGGCAACTTAGAAGTGAACTGATGATGTTGGGAAGACCTAAGTGGACCATCAGATGGAAGTATGGATGTCTCAACAATGGTGCCCAGCGTGGCACATGACCTTAAGGAACTCTATATATCCCAGGGTTGGGGAGGGGGGAATCCCCAAATTGCCTGAGACCAAGACTCTGTGACCCTGATGGAATGGAGGCTCCAAATAAAGACTAAATTGAGTTCTAGAGAAATAAACATAGTTTTTGCACTTCTGTGTTTACAGACTGAGATTCATACCTACTACATGCTGAGACAGACTCCACAGCTATGAAATCAAAAGGCCAAGCTACAGAATAAGAAGAAATAATCTATGAATAACTTCATGACAATAAATATGGGGAAATTTGAATAAAAAAAAATTGCCTAGAAATACATCATCAGAAAATTGACCTGGGAGGAAGAAAGGAATTTAAAGGCTGAATAAATTAATAATCATTCAAGAAACTGAGATAATTTTTTAAAATCTCTCCATACCCAAGATACCAGGCCAGAAAACATTACAGGTGAAAATTATCAAACTTTAAAGGAACAAATAACGTCTCTCTTATACAAACTGGTTTTGAAGAATAGAAACAGAAAGCAAGCATCCAACTTATGAGGCTAGTACAACCTCGATATTAAATACGGACAAAGGCAGTATAAGAAAAAAACTATGCCCTAATCTCGCCTATGACCACAAATGCAAAAACACTAATAGAATCATCAGTGTATATAAATAAACTGTAACCAAGAGCATCTTTCCCAGAATGCAAGAATAGTTCAGATCGACTAATAAATCACAATAACAGATTAAAGAGAGAAAGTATTCAAAAAAATTCTTAGCAAACTGAGAAACAAAGTGAACCTAATAAATAATATCAAAAAGCTATTAGTATCATAAACATCATACTTAGTAGTAAACCTCTAGAAGCCTTTGTTTTAAAGTCAAGAATAGAACAAGAATGCCCACAATCACTACTTTTTTTAACACAAATTTTATTAAACAAGAAATTGTAAAGGTTCCACATATTAAAACCA
>NW_012135636.1:2909185-2911410 GCF_000956105.1 Propithecus coquereli | reverse complement strand
ATAGTTGTTATTTTGGAATAATTAAAAGAAAAATAGCATACCCTTAAAAAAAAAAAAAAAAAAACACCAGTAACAACTGCCCTCCTGCTCAAAGAAAAGAATATAACTCTACGCTTTGAAACATGCAGGTTCCGCTGTGGATTGTTCTTGTTCTTTCACTAGGCAAGCAGTGGCCACAATCTCTAGTCCGGAATCCCGTAGGAATCAACCTCTACAGAGAGTAAATTTTTAGACCCAGCATGAGTGAAGGGCAGTCATCCAATTATATGAGAAGTTTAACCAAATTGTGAAAAACACACACACACGCAAACCATAAACAATCTTCAAAGTAGATGCTGAGTCAGACCATTTTTCACATCCTTCTCTACCACCATCACCACAGTTGGCCCAAGCCACCATCATCTCTCACCTGGATCATTGCAATAGGTGCCTAACTGGTCTTCCTTCCTTCACCATTTCCCACCTATAATCTATTATCCACACAGCAGTCAAATGATCCTTTTAAAATAAGGTCAGATTATATCGTGCCCCTGCTTAAAACCCTCCAATGTCTTCCCATGCCACTCAGAGTGAAATCCAAGGTCCTTACCATGGGTTGCAAGACTCGACACATCAGTGATTCTCAGCAGGGACAGTACTACTCCCTAGGGGACATTTAGAAATTGCTGGGGGGCCGTAGCATTTTTGGTTGCTAAAATGGGAAAGTGCTCATGGCATTTAGTGGCCAAAGAAGGGCCAGGTATATAGAAGACATCCTACGGTTCATAGGAGAGTCCCACAAAACAAAGAAATGCCCACATCCTGCATGACTTTCAAATGTCCTAAAAGGCTTTCATGTAGGTAAAAAACCGTTTTATAAATATATGAAGCCAGAATCTAATTCTGTTTTATATATTTAAACACAAGATATTTTCCTCATTTAACCCACAGTGTATTTTTCCAGAAGTGCAACTATTGGGTAAAGTCTAGCAACTCTGCTAGCAGTAGTTTAGTCACCAAAACAACACACCTGTTTCATTCTGCTTTGGTAGCAGTTACTTACAAATATGTACAGAGAATATAATGATAAGGAAAACCCCCCTCGATTACTTGGCACATCAGCCACCTGAGACCCCCCACCCCTCACGGAAGACCCACATCAGCATAACACTAAACCTATTACTTGACATGTCAACTAACCTAATACCTGGCAGTGAGTCAGCCACCTGAGAGCCCATCCCTCGGATCACCCCAACTTAACAAAAGTGGGAAAAATCGGGTAAACGGACTCAGAATTTGATGGTGAGACCTTCTCTGAGCCTGCTGGCAAATAAAGTTTGATTCTCCGACTCTCTGTGTGCCGCTCAGTTTGTCCTCGGAACCAGCCGCTGTAACACTTGCTGTAACAATACGAAGTTCATTTTGTAAACTTATAACCAAACATAATTAAATTAGCAGAGATGTGAAATGAGGAATAATATTTCACTAATAAAGTTTTAAAAATATGTTATTGCCAATCTATACAATTTTTAAATTTTTATCAAAATAATGATAAATTTATGTTGTGAGAATTACATATTGAAATTATTTAATTTTGAATGGCCTGTTGCTTTTGTTTTTACTCTGAAACTGTTCACAGAGGTCTATTTTTCTATGTCTTCTTGTATTACTCTTTTTTCCAATCCATCCTATAGTCTCATCAGCTATTGAAAGAGAGGACGTCCAAGGTCTTCTTAAGTGCCAGAGACTACATGTGGCTTGACAGGTTGAGATTTCAAGTTGGAAGACACATTTTGTTTGTTTGGGTTTTTTTTGTTCTGTTTTCTGATAGTTTGTCACCTTGTCCCATGTCACAACAGGGATTTATTTTGATATTACAGTTATAAAGAGGCCCAGCTCATTTTCTCCATTTCAGAAGTTTTTAACTGGTCTTAGTGTACATCCGTACTTCACTTAAGGTTATTTACCATTTTCTCTTATGTACACACAAGTCTAGTCTGCTATTATTTATCCTAATGTATTTTAGTACCAGCTGCACTGTGCTTTCATTTTCAAGTCCTTCTTATACATTATGGCTCCTTATATTCCTACCCAAAAGATATTTACTATCAGTAGATACAAGCAGCTAACAATTTTAAATGTCTTCCAGTGTAGTCATTTATAATTGTGATTTAATTATAAATTACTCTCATTTTTCCTGTGTGTTACAAAAAGAATTATATTAATTGTTTACATTACATGGATAG
>NW_012135636.1:2907798-2909044 GCF_000956105.1 Propithecus coquereli | reverse complement strand
CTATAAAATGGGTGTATGGATGTGTGTGTGCGTGTGTGTGTGTAGTTATAGTTTTAACACTGTAGTTAAACTTTGTAGTCTTCATCTTACTAGACTTAGCAGTATTTGACACAGTTATTGTATCCTTCTTGAAATACTTTCTTCACTTGGTTTCCAAGATACCATATACATTCTCTTGATTTTCCTTCTACACCAGACTCTCCATCTGATTTATTTTGCTCATTCTACCTCTTTTCTATGCCTCTACACTATGACATGTTCCTGGGCTCTTAGTCCTTAGGTCTTTTCTCCTTTTTAGTTACACTCATCCCCTTGGTCATCTCTTTCAGTTTCATGAATTCAAATACCATCTGATCATTTATAATTCCCAATCTCTCTGGTCCTAACCTCCCACGTGAACCCTAGAATTATAGCTGTCTATTCAACATCTCCACTAGGAAGTGTATCAGGCAACTCAAATTTAAAATGTCCAAAATAAACCCCAACACCTGGCCCACACTTGGTCTCCACCGTCTTAGAAAACAGAAACTCAATTCTACCAGTTAGCTACACTCACCAAAAAACATGGGGTCTCTCTCTCTCTCTTCTCTCTTCCCTCCATCTCTCTGCTCTCTCCTTTCTCTTTTCTCTTTTCTCTCTCCTCTCTCCTCTCTCCCTTCTCTCTTGTCCCTCTATCTCCTCTCTCTCCTCTCTCTCTCTCTTCTCTCTCCTCTCTCTCCTCTCTCTTCTATTTCTTCCTCTCTTTCCACACACCAAATGCCAGAATTAGGCTCAGAACCTCTCAAGAGTCAGATAAATGAGGGTATCATGAAGTAATGAATAAAATAGCAAAACAAAAACCAAAAAAAAAAAAAACTCAATGCTTTGAAACTGCTGTGGATTGTTCTTGTTCTTTCACTAGGCAAGCAGTGGCCACGATCTCTAGTCTGGAATCCCATAGGAATCAACCTCTACAGAGAGTAAATTTTTAGACCCAGCATGAGTGAAGGGCAGTCATCCAATTACATGAGAATTTTAACCAAATTGTGAAAAATAGCATCTTTTATTTGAGAGACCCCTCATTTTCTCTGGATGACAAGACATGACAAAATAGAATAAAACTTATGTGTGAGTCCAATAAAGGAGATAGAGAAGGCCAAAGAAGAGTTTTGGATATCCTAAAATTAATGATGCAATGTATTAAAAATAGTTGTTATTTTGGAATAATTAAAAGAAAAATAGCATACCCTTAAAAAAAAAAAAAAAA
>NW_012135636.1:2836680-2905688 GCF_000956105.1 Propithecus coquereli | reverse complement strand
CATTTATAATTGTGATTTAATTATAAATTACTCTCATTTTTCCTGTGTGTTACAAAAAGAATTATATTAATTGTTTACATTACATGGATAGGTAAAAGATAATTATCTATGAATTTTATTTCAGGATAGTAAAAGGGGAAAAATATACCCAATAAGAAAGGAATGCTGTGTCTGATAATATTGAGAACCACCGCCCTAGTTGATCTGGCTCTCAGCTACCTCTATGACATCATTTCCCATCGTACTCCCCACTCAAAGCCTCCCACTTTGCTGTTCCTCAAACACCACAGGAACATTTCTGTTTGGGGGCCTTGCACTGTCTCTTCCCTCTGTGTGGAATGATCCTCCCCATACATGAACTGCATGGCTTATTCCCTTTCTTCCTTCAGACCTCTGCTCAAATTCACATTCTCTTATGGTTCTTTTCTGACCATCTTATTTGAATGTTTCTCCATCCCCATTATTCTCTATCTCTCTTATCTTGAATTATTTTTTCTTAGTCACTTATTGCCACCTAAAACATTACTGATTTATTTGTTTACTCTCTGCTTCTTCGCTCTAGATTGTAAGCCCCATGAAAGCAGGGACTTTATTTTCCCACTGCCATTTCCCAGTATCTGGTATAGCACCAGACTTAATAACACTGAATGCGTAGACAAATGGCTTAAAGGCTAAAGAGTGTGCTGGTGAGAGTGTTGATTGAACAGGTAGGTTCCAGGTCCCCCATTCCCAATCGAGATACTGCTGACATGCTATTAAACATTTGGGATATTGAGCTTTCAGTGAACATCTCATTTGAAGAAAACTTTTCATAACTGAAAAGTATTGGAAAGTCATTGGCCTCTAAAATTAGCAAAGATTCAAAAGCACAATAATGCACACAACTGGTAAGGCTGTAGGGAAATAGACTGGTACTTACTGCTGCTGGGAATGCAGTTGGTTCAGCTTTACTGGGATGCAAAGTAGAAGTATGTACTAAGAGCCTTTTTTATTTTTTTTTTATTTCAGGGTATTATGAGGGTACAAACATTATGGTTACACTTTATGTCTTTGCCTCACCCAAGTGCGGGTTAAAGGCATGCACTTACCCGCTACAGTGCTCCTCGTGTCCTTTAGTTGCAGATTTACCCCCCCAAATCCCCCTAATCCCTAGAGAGTATTTCTGCCATGTGATCACCCTAGTGTTGATCAGTTAGTACCAATTTGATGGGAGTACAAGTGGAGCCCATTCTTCCACTCTTGTGTTGCCTCACTTTGGATAATGGGCCTAAGTTTAATCCAGGAAAGTATAAGAGGTTCTAGATCACTGTCGTTTCTTATGATTGAGTAATATTCCATTGTATACATATACCAAATTTTGATAATCCACTCATGGATTGACGGGCACTTGGGTTGTTTCCACATTCTTGCAATAGTGAATTGTGCTGCCATAAACATTCGGGTGCAGATGTCTTTATCATAGAATGTTTTGTACTCTTTTGGGTAGATGCCTAATAGTGCTATTGCCAGATCGAATGGTATTTCTATTTTTAGCTCTCTGAGGTATCTCTAAACTCTTTTCCACAGAAGTTGCACTCATTTGCAGTCCCACGATCAGTGTAAGAGTGTTCCTGTCTCTCCGCATCCTCACCAGCATTTGATGTTTCGGGATTTTTTGATAGAGGCCAATCTCACTGGGGTTAGGTGATATCTCATTGTGGTTTTGATTTGCATTTCTAAGAGCCTTTTTTAAATGCAGCATATTTAACTTGTATTGTTTTATTTAAGAACATTTTGTTCTAACAGTATTGTAAGGTTAAGTATTATTAATGCTACTGAACAGATGAGAAAACTGAGGCATCAATAATTTAAGGAACAAATAAATTGCAAACTAAGGATCCCAACCTAGGTCATCTAACTCTAAACCCAGGGCTTTCTCCACCATTTTCCATTGTCTGCTAACTCCCTTGTTACATAACCTAATTCCTTAAACCTAAAAACTGTGCCACATACAAACTCTTTCAATTCTTAGTGCCTACTATAGTGGTAAACATTGCAGGTACTCAATAAATAAATCTTTGTTGGAAGAGTGAGTAACTCTGAGCTACAGGGGTCGCTATAGAAGGTATAGACCCATAGGCACCATAGAACAGAGACCAATATCTCTGCTATCTTTTCTATCATAATAGAGTATGAACTTTGGCACTTGGCTGCTCAGGAAAGTGACTTCATTTTTCACCCTCTTTTGTAGCTAGATGTGGTCATGTGGCTACATTCTGGCTACCTAAATATAAGCAGAAGTGGTGGGCAATCTCAGGTACATGCTTCTCTTGTTTAACACCTTCCTGCTGGCTAGAATGCAGACATGATAACTGGTGCAGCTATATTGGATTGGACCTTGAGAATAAGGACTAGTCAATGGAGCAGTCAGTTGGCAGGATTCTGGATCCCTGGCCCTATGGCATACCATATCAGTACTACATTACCTTGTTACATGACCTTTTTTTACAAGAGAGAAATAAACTTCTATCTTGTCTAAGCCAGTATTACTTTGAGTTTTCCAATTATTGGGACCCATTAGCTACTCTGAACTAGTTCTATTAAGACTGCCACTTACTCCCTATTTCCTTGTAACTTGATATTTAGTTAAAGTGGTTTGGCTTTGTACTAGTGACAGCCGATATGAATTATGCATTCCATTTAGCATTTTCAAAGATTCCGTTGTAAATGGATATTTAATAAGATTTTTCACTTAACCCTAAAGAGCAACAGAACAGTCACGCATAAAAAGCCATAATTCCGTAAATTGTTTAATAATCACTTTCTGGAGTAGTAATTGATTGTCAAAGACTGTACGACTAGGCAGGTCTCAATAGCATAATGAAATAGGAACAATGAAAAGTGCCTCAGCTGTCTCAATTTTTCATTTCTTCATAACCCTATTTCCAATGATTAAGAGATGAAGAGCTTGAGACTAGTAATGTTCTTGAAGGGAAATCTGGCTGAAATGATGAGATCTGGCTTTATTATAATCTGCTCCTGTGTGCCTAATAAATTTGTAGTAAGCCAAGCAAACGACAAGAATTTTATTTATTGTTATTATCTGTGAGGTCTAAAGAGAAAGTAGACTACCTCTTTAAAAGGTGGGGAAGGGGTGGAGCGTGCAGGGAATTTTACTTTTTACCAAGACTGAATAAATCTGATAACCAGCATGCTGATTAAAGGTTGGCCATGTGATCACAGCAATCCTGTAGCCCTACTTAAATAATATCCAAAGCACTGGCTCTTCCTCCTGGCTTTTGGGAATTCCTGGTAAGATCATTAAACCATTCCATTCTCTTAAGATGAGAATTCTCAACAAGACTCTAAAAGTCACCACAGATAATTAAGATTTCAAGTACAATAATACATTACATAAGAACATTTCAGTCAATGACAGACCGCATATGATGGTGGTCCCATAAGATTATACTACTATATTTTTACTGTACCTTTTCTATGTTTAGATACACAGATGATATGTTGTTACAATTGCCTACAGTATTCAGTACAATAGCATGCTGCATAGGTCAGTGGTCTAGGAGCAATAGGCTATCCCATCTAAGTTTGTGTAAGTACATTCTATGATGTTCACACAATGACAAAATTGCCTAATGATGCATTTCTTAGAACGTATCTCTGTTGTTAAGTGACCCATGACTGTGTATCAGGGTAGCTCTGCTTCCAAAAAAAGATAGGGACACATAACCTATACCTATCAGCCTAAGAAGAGAAAGTGTTTGGAGATATTCGGTTTGAAAGTAGCTCAAAGATTTCAAAAATAATAAAATTAGTAAGATTAAGTAAAAGTGAGTCAGTTTGTTACTATGCTTTTATTTGACATGAGAGATAGCAGATAAAAGATATTTTATCTTCTATTCATATGAATAGAAATCTAAGTTGGCAGAATCAGTGGTTTTTTACTGAATCTGACTGGTTAGTGATCACGTAACCAATGACAAACATCTCCACTGTATCCTCTCACTTGAATGACAAAATGTGCTATCGTAGGTGCCCAGCCCAGGTCCCTTCCCACACCCACCATCTCACCAATACCATAGGTCTCTATGAGCAAATCCTTGGTTGTCTCTGACCTTCCCAAGGCCCAGGTGTGCTAGGCTCAGAAGGTACTAGCAAGAGGCTATGGGGCTGTCCCAGCATGAGAAAGTGCAATGGTCCTCCCACTAATGCAGAGATCTCAGAGGGGAGACGTCACAGCAAGAAATAATTCTAGATACCTGGGGTCTAGGTGTTAAGGCAGTGAAGGAAAAAAAGGAAAGGAAGATGAAGTAAAAAAGAGAAAGGAAAGTGCCATGAGCATGATGTAACTTGAATAAAAACAAGTCTAGACTGGCTGTCAGAAGAACTCAATAGTTCTAGTCCCAACAATGCTATTTCGCTGTACCACCTTGCGAAAGATGCAGTCCCCTGTTGAGTCTCAGTTTTATTATGTATAATATAAAATGAATCAGGTTACCTTCCAGCTTTAGACACCATTTTAGTAAAAAGCATGGATAAGGAAACACTATGGGGAAATTTATCACTAGGACTCTGAAAGTTCTTTTCCAAACGATGAGAACACAGAGTAAAGTATGTCAAAGTAAAATTTATTAAATAAGAATGTATTATTTTTAGCTTCAATACAATAGACTAAGAATTTAACCTTTTTCCTACCATGATGATAAAAACTCACAAAGATAATATGGCTAATTTTGTCAAGCCATCCCTCTCCACTATGGCAAGACCAAGATTCAGCATATTTTGCAATGGACTAAGAAAACCAGGTACTTATAAAACAGTATTGCCCCTAAAATGAAACATATACCAACACAACTAGAAAATATTCTGTGCAGTCCATTAGACTGTTTTCATTTGGGATAAGAGATGCTTAAACATGATTGTGCTTGGCTAGTTCTCAAGATTTTGATTTTACTGTCAAAACTGTTTATTTACCCATCCTTAAAACCCACATGTTTACCTATTCTGCTTTAAAACAAATACTGTAAAGAATACAGCTGCCTAGCTTCAGGCTGTTTATAGCTACGGAATGGCTGACTTCAATCGCAATCAAATACTACACTTTTCAGTAATAAAAAATAAACGACTTCCTATGTACAATATGTCGATGTGTAACCTAACTGGGATATTTAGTTGATTCAATTTAATGTCAAAGTAGGCATATTATTCTAAGCTCTGATGTTAACTTTACTTGTTAAACAACTGTTTTAAATGGTATAAGCTCTTTCCTCTAGTTTTACACAAAATAAATGAAAATCATGACTTGAAGTTGTCACAAAAATTACCCTTAAAGTGGACTGACACTCTACAATGTCAAGGTGGCAATGAGTGCTGGATTTTAACTACACAGCTTACTAGCTAGTGTCCCACCTCACCTCCTACTCGAGGAGATTTTAAAGCAGGGGTGGGGAACCCATGGCCTTAAGGCCACACATGTGGCCTTCCAGGTCCTTAAGTGAGAGGCCTTTTGACTGAATCCAAATTTTACAGAACAAATTCTTTTATTTTTATTAATACATTTTTGTTTTTCTTTTATATTTTTATTTTATTTTTTAAATGAACATATTTAAAATACCAAAGAATAAAATAAGTTTCAATGAAATAATCCTCCTAGATTGACTGGCACAATTAAAACACTAGTAAGCCATCAATGCTAAATTGACGGCTGCTACACTCATGATTTAGTTCTAACTTCCCCCTGCCTGACTGGTGCCACTACCACATAAGGATGGCTGGCGAGAGTTTATGGGAGTCAAGTATGCCAGTCTGTTATCAGTGTACTGTGTTACTATATGAAGTGGAATTTGTGAATAGTTGCACAGCTCAACAGTATTTTTTAGTTCTGCCTGCTTAACAGCCCATCATGTCAAAGACGACCAAGAGAATGCTGAAGGAAGAAAAAAGACTTTTTAATGAGGATTGGGATTTGCAATATTATCTTATTTCTGCTAAAGATAAGATGATTTGCTTGCTTTGTGATACTGCAATATCAACATTAAAGAAATTCAATACTCATTAGCATTATAATACTCATAAGGACCACAAATATTTTAAGTTAGAAGGAGAGGCATGAAAGGTTGTATTGCAGAAATTAAAAGATGAAAAGCAAAAGAAAAGACAATTCTTTCAAGCAGCAAAAAGACCTGGACATAATGCCACTGAAGCAACTTATAAAGCAGCTTGCATACTCGGGAAAAAAGGGAAGCCGTTCATTGATGTAGAAATTGTGAAGAAATGCATTGTCAAAGTTGTAGGATGCTTAGACCCCAATAATGTTTCGAAGTACAAACAACTGCCTCTTTCAAGGAGAACCGTAACTGAACAGCAGCATGAATTAGCCTTCAACTTACCAGAACAACTTCTTGCAATACTTCAAAAGGAAAATATATATTATTCAATTGCTTTGGACATATCAACTGATACTACCGACTGGGTGCAGGTTTTATACTTCATTCGGGTCATAACAGAAGATTTTCTTTGCTTCGAAGAGTTACTTGCTTTGGACACTCTTACAAACAATACAAGGGGAATAGATATCTTCAACAACTTTCATGAAAAATGTCATGAAGTTGGACTGAATTTGGTAAGTTTAGTGAGTGTATGTACAGACAGTGCACCTTCCATGACAGGAAAACATGAAGGGTATATTGCACAGATTAAAAAAGTATTAACAAATCCAATGCTCTCATTTTTTTTTTTCATTGTATCTTGCATGAGCAAAATCTCTGTGCTAAAGCTACTATTTTAAATGACACTTTGCAACAGGTCATAAGATTGTTAACCATATTCCTGCAAATGCAACAGGGCATCCTCAATTTTGCAACATGCTAAAGTTGAACAATCAGGTATTCAGTGTGGATTTGCCACATCATCCTAAAGTGTCTTGGCTATCGCGGGGACAGGTGTTAGCCAAAATTTTATCTCTGTGAGAACAGATAGTTCAATTTTATGAGAACAGAATCAGCAATGTGAATTATTGGAAGAAGATTTCTATAGGAATGCAGCATTTCTGTGTGATATCATGTCAAATCAAAACAACTTGAATATGTCTTTGCAAGGCAAATCTAACTAAATCTATATATGTGGCAAAAAAATCCAAGCATTTTGAGAAAAGCTCTCTTTTTTCAAAACACTTCTTCAAAAGGAAATTTCTGATGAACATTTTTCCCGGTTAGCAAAGGTCACTGATGAGCAGGATGACATATACAAATATTTGAAGAATACACAGCTGTTATAGACCTATTAATTGGAGAATACAACGAAAGTTTCACTGACTTCAAGAACCATGATATCACACTCAAATTAGCATTTCAGCCTCACCTAGTTGATATCACCAAGACACCTAAAGAACTACAGATGGAATTGATTGAGCTCTTAGTAGACGACATTTTCAAGTCATTGTTTGATGCTAAGAAAGATCCAATTGAAATATGGAAAAATACAGAATACTCACACCTTCGGCAACATGCCCGAAAAATGCTTTCTTGCTTTTTCAACCATTCATTGCTGCAAATCTACATTCTCCTGCCTAACCCAAATCAAGATGCCCATAAGGTCACAAATGGCTGATGAGCATCCACTGAAACTGCAGGCCTCCATGCCACAACCAAATATTCAAATACTTTCCAACAAAAAGCAGACACAACAAAGTCATCAAAAGGTTAATTAACTTTAAAATTAACAAATAGCTTTCATTCTTTGAAATTATTAAGTACATAGTGGTAAGATTTTTACAAAATAATGTACATTTTTAAGAATATCTAATTGAAGTTTTTTGAATGCGGTCTTATTTGATTACAGCTAAATTAATGTGGCCTTCCAACATGAAAAGTTTTCCCACACCTGTTCTAAAGCCTTCAACCGGTTCTTAAAATGTAAAAGCATTAAAAAGGCCTATGTTACAAAATCGAAGTTGAAATTGAATTACGTATTAAAATAATAATCCACAGGCGGTGAGGAGGAGATGCTTTAATCCTAAATATCCAAATAATTGTACCCAAAATAGCTAGAAAAAGTAATTATTTTTAACAACATTTTTAAATTCTTCACTTTTTCTCCTACGTACAGATATTGCTTAAGCCCTGGAATGCGAAAAATGAATCACTTTGAAGATTCAAATGCACCTGGCCTTTGTCAGGAAAGGAAAAATTCATTGCTGGGTTGCATCTGTACTAAGAAACAGAAAAAAAATCTGAATTCTATAATAAATTAACATTTCATTTTTCAAATAACTCTCTACATTCTAATCTTGAAAAAAAACTCACAAAAAATAAACCGCACTTGTATCCAACAAAGAATAAGTTTATTCTGAAGGAACAACTTCTAGCTTGGTTCAAAATCATTGTTACAATCAATCTATTAATAGCTAAAGGAATAGGAATTTTCCTCCAAGAATTAATATATCTTATTTTTCATTTTTAAAAAGTGAATAAAAATTAAATACCTAAGCATTTTATATTTACTGAAAGCATCCAAATGTTATCTGAGATATTTTAAATTTTCACAGAAAAAAAATTATAAATTGATTTGGCAATAAAAGAAACTTCTCAATCATTATATCACTTGTACTAGTGTAAGCTGTTACATCTATGAGGACAATAAAGTACTTCCCAAAAAGGCATGTTTAAGAGAAAGGTGTAATACATTTATCTGTCATTTTGAATAGAAAAGATTTGCCCAAACAAGTCCCTCCCAATTGTACTGATATCAAACAATACCAATTGCTTTTCTCTGCTCAAATCCTGGTAGGTTATCTGATTTATACCCTCAATGAGCAAAAATGTGTTCCTAAGATAGGGAAAGATGAAATTTGAAAAGCAAAGGGCCAAGAAAATGTTTAAATAGTTTGAAAAACATGTAGCTCTTTAAAAGAATACATTATAAGTTATACATATTGATGTGTGTTCATTGACATGCATCAAAAAGTTGCAGAATAATGTGTATAGTATGTTCCTATTTTTATAAAGAAAAAATACCCTATATATTTGTATATGTGTGTATACATATTTGTATTAAGAATTAAGTGTAGAAGGATAAATAATAATAAGTATTGGTTAGTTTGGGGAATTGAGAGGGGCTTAGAAGAGAATATATTATTTTCTTATGTATCTTCTTAAAAAGAAACATACACTTTTTATAAAGATCAGCTAACATCTTTTATTAAAGTTTTTTATTTTGAGACAATTACAGATTTATATTCAGCTGTAAGAAATAATACAGAGAGATCTCATGTACACTTTACCCAGCTTTCCCCATGGTAACATTAGGCAAAACTATGATACAATATTACAACCAGATGCAGACACTGATATAGTCAAGATACCAAAACACTTCCATCACCATAAGGATTTCTCATGTTGCCCTTTTAAAGCCACACACATTTCCCGCCCCCCAGCATCCCTGCCACAAGCCCATCCTTAACTCCTGGCAACCACAAATCTGTTCTCCATTCCTATAATTTCATCATTTCAAGAATATTGTATAACATGATCATAAAGTATCTAACTTTTGGAGATTGGCTTTTTTTGCCTTAGCATAATTCCCTGGAGATTTATCCAAGTTGTTGCAGGTATCAATACTTCATTTCTTTTTATTGCTGAGTAATATATCCATTTACCCCTTGAAGAACATCTGGGTTGTTTCCAGTTTGGGGTTATTACTAATAAAGCTGAAATGAAGATTTATCTCAGATTTTTGTGTGAACATAAATTTTCCTTTCTCTGCAATAAATGCTGAGTGCAATTGTTGCATCACATGGCAGTAGCATACTTACTTTTTTTTTTTTTTTTTTTTTGAGACAGAGTCTCACTCTGTTGCCCGGGCTAGAGTGCCATGGCGTCATCCTAGCTCACAGCAACCTCAAACTCCTGGGCTCAAGCAATCCTTCTGCCTCAGCCTCCCGAGTAGCTGGGACTACAGGCATGCGCCACCATGCCCGGCTAATTTTTTCTATATATTTTTAGTTATCCGATTAATTTCTTTCTATTTTTTTTGTAGATGGGGTCTCTCTCTTGCTCAGGCTGGTTTTGAACTCCTGAGCTCAAACAATCTGCCCGCCTCGGCCTCCCAGAGTGCTAGGATTACAGGCGTGAGCCACCGCGTCTGGCCAATACTTACTTTTTTAAGAAGGTGCCAAACTGTTTTCCAGAGTGACTGTGTCATTTTACATTCCCACCAACAATGTATGATGATCCATTATCTCTGCACCCTTTTGGTATTGCCACTATTTTTTATTTTACGCATTTTCCATAGGTATGCAGCGATATCTCATTATGGTCTTAATTTGCATTTTCCTAATGGTGAATGATGTTGGAACATTTTTTCATGTGCATATTTCCCATCTGTATATCCTCACATTTGGTGAAATGTCTGTTCATGTATTTTGCCCATTGTCTAATTGGAATTTTTACTGTTGAGTTTTGGGAGTTCTCTATAAATTCTAGATACCAATGCTTTGCTTGGATATGTGGTTTGCAAATATTCCCTCCCAGCCTGTAGCTTGTGTTTTCATCCTCTTAACAGGGTCTTTTATAGAACCAAAAAGCTTTAATTTGGATAATGGTCAATTTTTTCTTTATGGATCAGGCTTTTAGTGTCAAGTCTAAGCACTCTTTGCCTAGCCCTCGATCCAAAAGATTTTCTCTTATTTTTTTTCCTGAAAGTTTTATGGTTTTATATTTAAGTCCATGATCCATTTGAGTTAATTTTTATTTAAAGTGTGAGATTTAGATCAAGGTTCTTTTTTTTTTTTTTTTTTTTTTTTGCCTGTAGCTGTTCACTTTCTCCAGTACCATTTTTTGAAATGAAATTGAATTGCTTTTGTACCTTTGTCAGATCAGTTGGGCATATTGGTACGGATTTGCTTCTGTGTCCTCTATTCTGTTCCATTGTCTCCACTGTCTCTCCCTTCACCAATATCACACAATCTTGATTACTATATCTATATAATAAAGATTGAAATAAGGTAACTGATAGCTCCCACTTTTTTCTTTTTCGAAATTATTTTTAGCTATTTTACTTCTTTTGCCTTTCCATATAAATTTTAGAATCTCTTTGTCAATAACTATAATAAAACTTACTGTGATCAAATGTTTTTAAACTATTTTTCTTAAAAGTAGATATCTTGTTACTTATTTCAGTAATCCAGCCATTATAATGTTAGGTGGGAACTTAGATTATTGATCTGATCTTTTCCTCTTTCCTAACGTATATGTTTACTGCTATAAATTTCCCCTTAGTATTACTTTAGCTGCAGCCCACAAATTTTGATATGTTATATTTTTATTTTAATTCAGTCTAATGTATTTTTTTAATTTCCCTGAGACTTCCTCTTTGGCCCATGGATTATTCAGAATTGTATTGTTTAGTTACCAAGTGTTTGGAGATTTTCCTATTATCATTCTGTTATTTGTTGATTTCTAGTTTGATTGTGTTATGGTCAGAAAACACACTCTGTAGGATTTCAATTCTTTTAAGTGTACTGAGGTTCATTTTCTGGCCCAGGATATGGTCCATCTTAGTATGTGACCCATGGGCAGCTGATAAGAATGTGTATTCTGCTGTTGTTGGGCACAGTATTCTAAAAATGTAGATTAGATGATGGTGGTTGATAGCGTTGTTGAGTTCTACATCCTTGGGGGTTTTATGTCTAGTTTTTCTATCAATTGTTGAAAGAGGGGTGTTAAAGTTTTCAATTATAATTTAGGATTTGTTTATCTCTTCTTTCAGTTTTTATTTCACATATTTTATAGCTCTGTTATTTGGTACAAATATATTTATTTAGGATTGCTTTGTCGTCTTGGTCAATTGATCCTTTTATCATATTATAAAGTCCTCTGTATCACTGTAACCTTCTTTGCTCTGAAGTCCACCTTATCTGATATTAAGATAGCCACTCCTGCTTCCTCCTGATTAATGCATGCATTATATTAATATATTTTTTTCATCTTTTACTTTCAACCTGCCCATATCATCATACTAGAAATAAGTTTCTCATAGACAATACATAATTGAGCCATGTTTTTAATCTGCCTGCCAATCTTTGTCATTATATTTAGACCACACTTGATGCAGTTACTAATATGTTAGGGTTTAATTCCACCATTTTATTTTTTGTTTTCTTTTTGTCCTGTCTTGTTTTTACCAGCCTTCCCATGGGTTACTTAACACTTTTTAGAATTCTATTTTGATTTATCCAGGGTGGTTTTTTTAATGAATCCCTTTGTATAGCTTTTTTACTCATTTCTCTAGGCAGTACATTATATATATTTAACTTATCACAGTCTACTGGTATGGTCACTTTCCAATGAGAGTGACACATAGAAATTTTACCTCCCTTTATGTTTGTTTATCCTCCCCTATCTGTAATTGTCTTAAATATTGCCTCTACATACATTTAGAACCACATCAGATGGTGTCATAATTCTAGCATCAACCATCAAACATAATATAGAAAACTCAAAAGGAAAAGAAAAGTCTATTGTATATAGTCACAGTTTTGTTTATTATGTTCTTCCTTCCTTCCTCCTGCTCCAAGAATCCTTTTTTCTAATAGTTTCTTTTGCATTTGGAGAACTTCCTTTAGCTATCCTTTTAGGGTAGAACTGCTAGTGACAAATTCTCTTAGTTTTATCTCATCTGAAAGTGTCTTCATTTCCCCTTCATTCCTAAAGGATCATTTCACAAAAAATAGAATTCTGGGTGGACCGTTCTTTTCTTTCAGCACTTGAAAAATGCTGTGCTAATTCGTTCTGACCATCATGGTTTCTGTTGAAAAATCTACTGTCATTCAAATTGTTTTCCCCTATATGCAACACGTTGTTTCCCTCACTGCTTTCAAGCTTTTTTTCTTTGACTTTAGTTTTCACAAGTGTGACTATTATGTTTCTTCGGTGTGGATTTCTTTGGTTTGGGGTTCACTCAGCTTCTTGAATATGTAGGTTTACGTCTCTTGCCAAATTTGGGGAGTTTAGGGCCATTATTTCTTTGAGTACTTTTTCAGTCCTGCCTTCTTTTTCCTCTCCTTCCATGACTGTGATGAAACCAAGGTTTTATCTTTTGTTATAGTCCCACAGGTCCCTGAGCCTTTGTCAATTTTTTTCTCAGTCTATCATCTCTCTGTTGTTCAGCTCAGGTGAGTTGTATTGTTCTGTAAGTTTACTGACGCTTTCCTCTGTCCTCTCCATTCAGCTGTTGAGACCATTCATTGAGTTTTTGTGTCAGTTGTTGCATTTTTTAGTTCTAAAACTTTCCTTTGGTTCTTCTTTATATCTTGTTTCTTTTTTTTATTATTATTTCAGGGTATTATGAGGATACACACATTTTGGTTGCACTTTATGTCTTTGCCTCACCCAAGCGAGGGTTAAAGGCATGCCCTTCCACCCTACAATGCTCCCCGTGTCCTTTAGTTGTGGGTTTACCCCCCCATCCCCCTAATCCCTGGAGAGTATTACTGCCATGTGATCACCCTAGTGTTCATCAGTTAGTACCAATTTGATGGCGAATACAAGTGGAGCCCATTCTTTTGAGCTTGTCTTTACTGAGACTTTCTGCTTCTCTGCTAAGACTTTCTAGTTTTTCATTTGTTTCAAGTATATTATTCATCATTGCTCACTGAGGCATTTTTGAGGAGAGCTGCTTTAAAATCTTTGTCAGATGATTCTAACATCTCTGTCATCTCAATGTTGACATCTACTGATTGTCATTTTTTTTCTTTCAAGTTTAGATATCCCTGATTCTTGGTATGACAAGTGATTTTCTATTGAAACCTGGACATTGGGGGTATTATGAGAGTCTGGATATTAGTTAAACTTTCTGCTTTAGCTGGCTTCCTCTGACACTGCTCTAATGGGGGCAGTGGGAGAAGGGACTGCCCCTGTTACTGCTGGGTAGAAGTCCAGGTTCCCCACTTGTCCTCTGTTGGCACCAGAGGTGGGTGGCACCTTATTACTGCTAGGTGGGAGAAGGAGTTCTGGCTCTCCACTAGACTTCTGCTGATGCCATCCTAGTCGGAAGGAATAGGCATGTCTCATTACTGTTCTCCACAAAGCCTCCAGTGACACCACAGGAAGGAGGGAAAGGGTAGCTTCATTACTGCTGGGCAGTGTTGGAAGTCTGGACTCTCCACCGACATCACCCCAGTGGGGAGGTGTCGGGACACCTTGTCACAGCCTGGCGAGATTAGAAATCTAGGCTCCCCATTCACCACCCCATTCCTTGGTGGGGTTGGGGTGGGGATGGGGCCACAGGTTTTTCTGCAGTGCTTGGCTGGCGTGGCACAGTTGCTGTCTAAAAGTTTTCTGTCTTGCTAAACTGCCCCTTCCCTGATCGTTTGGCTAGAGATCAGGCTTTTGTTAGGGCTTTTTCCATCTGTATCCAGTGCATTCCTAGGTTACCAGCTTCTTTAGTTCTAAGTCTGGGATATATTCAGGAAAAAGAAAACCCAGACAACTCACCAACATGTCAATCCTTGTGTCCCAAAGTCCCTAGGTACTCTGTCCTCTGCTATTCACCTTAGAAGTCTTCTCAAGTTTGTTTTAAATATAATTTTCAAAGTTTGTACACAATTCTACTTAGCAGGAGGAATAAGAAAAAGAATATCTATTTCATCTTCCCTGAAGCAAAAGTAAGCATAAGTTTTATGACATAATATTTTCTTGGGGACTATACATTATTTGCTTATGGGAGATCTTGTAACATGAATTTTCTCTTACTTAGGTCACGTCAAGCCATTTTCCTCCTGAGCTGATGACCAAAAACAACCAAATATGACAGAAGCAAGGATGGCCTGGCTCCTTCGCCTTCAGTTAACATCTGGCAGGTGGTCTCTCGACTCCAGCCTCATATAATTAGAATGTGAGTGATACTATCGAACTTCTCAGTAAAAACAAACATAAGACTTTATAATATTTCCATGTCTGCTGCCATGGTGTATCCATACTGTTTAGGTCAGTGATTCCGAATTGGATGAAAAGGGGTAGGGTGATTTTGCCTCTCACCCTAAGGGCTCATTTGGAAACATCTAGAGACATTTTTATTGTTATGACTTGGGAGGAGCTACTGGCATCTAGTGGGCAGGAGCCAGGGATGCTTCAAACATCCTATAATTCTCAGGATAGCCACCCACAATGAAGAATTAACTAGCCCAAAACTTCAATAGTGCCAAGGTTGACAAACCCTGGTTTCGATGTCTGACCTACATTGACAATTAAGTTTAATCTTCAGGTATTCAGTATACCTCCTGGCCCATGTAATTATGGAACTCTGAATGCTGGGTCTGGAATGGCCTTGCCCAAGCTCTAAATAGAGAGAATCCAGCCTCCCAAGACTGTCTTACCCTTTGGCTTTCCCCTCTAGGAATTTCTGTGTGGCTCCAAGATTTCTGAAGTGAAAAATCACGTTCCTTGCTTTCTCTGGAGAGAACATCGTTTACATAAACTCCAAATGTTTAAAACAAATATCTTTATTCTTGTCATCTTAAGAATTTTTAAAATCATAATTTAGACCCTACTTTACACTTGTGTCCTTATTGCTATCTCTCACCTACCCTCCACAGCCATTTCAACAAATTCCCCATTGTTCCCTTCTCACTCTAATAAAACTTCTGAAACCACTTTTACCCAATGTTGCCCCTGGGCTAGAGCCCTGGCTCCTGATTCTAACGCTCCATGATGTATGCCTCTCTCCTACATACAGCAATTCAGGTAACTGAAGCACCAAGAAAAGATACACAAGAGGAATTAACACTTCTGGAAGAAGAACAGAATTCACTGTTCTGGTGTCCACTATTCATTTGATACTCTCCTTTTATTTATCACTAATTCCATTTGAGTCCTTCAAACGTGCTCTTTCTTACAGGACCCTGCTCTGAAGTACAACTTCTCCAACTGTGCAGGACCTCTGAGCCAGTTTCTAATAGCAGCCCCTTTTCATGTCAAGTACCTTAACTATGTGATAGATATAGGCCCATCTTACAAGAAGAGGCTTTTCTTCTCTGCTAAGGTTTTTCTAGGGACATCCCTAATTTCTTTTTCTACATTAGATTTATAGAGTCTAATTAGAAACATTCACTCTGAAATGACCTGAGCAGTCACCCTGATCTTGATCAGTAACAGCGGTGAGATGTGGGTCTTACTCAGAATATTTGTTGTACTCTGCCCAAAAAACATTAGGTCAAAGGTGACACTGTGGACTCTTGTTCATACATGTTTTTGTTTCCTTTATGATAACATTCCTTAAATCACAGCCAAGAGTGTATTCTGGGGCTGAAAGTATTTTAAAGACATAATGCAGTAGCAGTATTCTGTTTACTAGTAAGAAATTTGGAGCAGCAGCCAAGAACAGTAATAGAATCTTCTTCCCTCTTACTGTCATTCTCAAAAAAGACTATGTCTCATTTTTTTTTTCTTTCTTTTTTTGAGTGTGGGGCTCAAGTTCCCTTGTTACTGTTTTTGCTTTGAATGTCCCTGCCAAAGCAAAGTCTATACAATAGACAAAATATTTTAAACTTAAATATGACCCTATGTAGCTTTGCTTCCTGTTGGTGACATATCATAGTCGATAAATGGACCATCCTGGGCACAATTCTAGTCAAGTCTCTGAGACAGACTGCCTGGGGTGGAATCCCAGCTCTGCCATGCATTAGTTGCAAAACACTGGACCAACCCTTTAGCTTCACTAAAGCTAGAAGGCCTCCTACATAAAATAGGACTTACATTGGTATCTATCTACCTGATTGGGGGGAGGAGGGAGTTGTGACAAAAATGCATACAACATGCATCCCATAGTGTTTGGCACACAAGAAACACTTAAGTCTCTATAACTCGGAAGGCCTAAAAAATAAATTTTTAAAAATATTTCAAGAGAACTGTTTTCAGTGAAAATATTCTAGAATTCTTATAAATTAAACTTAATAGGCTTAGCACAGTGGTTCATGCCTGCAATCTTAGTGCTCTGGGAAGCAGCGGGAGGATTGCTTGAGGCTAGGAGTTCGAGACCAGCCTGAGCAAAAGCGAGACCCCTGTCTCTACAGAAAAAAATGGAAAAATTAGCCAGGCATGGCAGCACATGCCTGTAGTCCCAGCTACCTGGGAGGCTGAGGCAGAAGGATTGCTTGAGCCCAGGAGTTTGAGGTTGCTGTGAGCTAGGCTGACACTACGGCACTCTAGCCCAGGCAAGAGAGTGGGACTCTGTCTCAAAATAAATAAATAATTAAATAAACAAACTTACTAGTTATATACTGATCTTAGGCTATAAATTCACTTTTACTGTAATTCACTGCTAATAATGCTAAACTGTAACCAAAAAAAGACTGAGTTTTTCACATAAAATGCCTGTTTTTATTTCAATACAAAGCCTTTGAAAGGGAAGGCTACTAGTGATGTATTACTCAGGTCTTCAGCTAATGTTCTTCGAACAAGTTTTTGGCACAACCTTTCAATTTTTTTCACTTTGACAAGAGGATACACTCCCTTGATAGAAAATTCAAAACTTCACGCTGAAAATTCAGACGAAACGCAAAAAAGTTGAATACCACCGCAGTGTTTTCGTAACAACATATCATAGACGCTTAAGCCTTATATATAATAAAATATCACACATGTAACGTATCCTAAAGTTGCATTTACCCAAGAGAAATATTACTCTCGTTCTGGTTCACCTACTTCCACTTTAATGTCGTAGTTCTGGCCGAGAACGCTCTGTATGAGCTCTGTGATGATCTGGTCGGAGGCCAGCTGGGCCTCGGACTGCAGCGAGACGATGATCTCCTCGATGGACGTGGGCATCGCTCGGGCGGGCAGCGGCGTCTGCGCGGCGGCCTCCAGCGCGTCGCTCAGCGAGCCGCTCTCCCGCTCTGCTCTGGACACCGCCACGGCCGCTTCCCGCGCCTTGCCAGCCGCGCCCTCGCCCTCGCACACGAAGTAGGTGCGAATCCTCACTCTCCTCCGCCGGCCGCCCGCCTCCGCGTCGCTTTCCTCGCTGGAAAGGGAGCTGGCCTTACTCTCCCTGGCCTTGCAGGCCCCTGCGGACCGGGCCATCTCCCGGCTCGCTTCGCGCCCCCGGGGCAGGTGGAGGTCCCGCCTGGAGGCCGCGGGCCGTGGGCTCTCCAGGGCCCCGCGCGCTGAGGGCCTCACCCGCGGTGTGGGCGGCGGCAGCAGGACCACAGGTTTGGCCGTGCCGACCCCCGAGGCGATGACTGGAGGCTTCTTCTGGGCGCGGTGCCGCAGGAACGGGGAGCTCCGCAAGTAAAAGTCCTGGGGCTGAAACATCGGGGTGTTCGCGGGAGCGGCCCGGCCCGAGGGACGCGCGGCGCCTCCGAGCGCCTTCTGCAGGATGGCCACAGCCGGGATCTCAGGGCCTTTAGCCGGAGAGGGCACTTTCGATGTTGGGGGTCCAGCATAGGAAACGCACCTAGGGTGAGCCGGGCTGGAGGCACGGAGGCTGTAGACTGAGCCTTCATCTACAGCCGGCTTGGAGGCCAATTTCTGTTTGAATTGGAGAAAATCCTTTTTAGTCTCCTGGCGAACCTTCTCAAGCTCTTTAAACATGTGTGATTCTTCTTTGTTTTTCAGGCCAAAGTGCTTTGGGATTGTGGACATCTTGACGATTTTGACCTGCAAAATAACCACCCCCAAAATTATATTCTATGTATGTATGTATGTGTGTGTGTATATATATATATAACAAAACTGTTGATAAAGTTCCAGTTCAGCAAAGTTTCTTATGATAGAACCTCATGGTGCTGCTCCCTGAAGCACAAGTGGGTAAACTAAGTATACAGTTTTATATTCATCTATTGGCCTTGTCACAAGAACCATGAAACATCTCTAAAGCAGTAACTTTTTTCGGAGGGAGTTTCCCAAAACCCTACTGGATTTATTTTAACATTTCTTTAGACTATGATGCAGTGTCCCATTTCCAGGCAAGAGACGACACTAAGTATAGGCATAGAAAATCCAAAGCAGCCCTACAAAGAGAAAACAGAGGGCACCAACTGTGGCCTGTGACCTGGATCCAGCCCACGAACACGCTCTTCAATTGTTCAGAGTATTAATTCATAGCCAACATTTTAAGTTGGAAGATTTTCACATAAAAATTCAGGTTTGCAGTTTCTCTGGAAAAAAGAGAAGTAACAGCTCTGGCAATGCAAGGGCCAAATCCCTGCCTCTTGTGTCTGGATAGCTGTTTCCCCTTCCTTCACCAGCTGGTCCCATGTGTCTCCTTCCCTCACTCAGCCCACTCCTTAATGTGTCACCTGAGCTACAGCAGAGTGTCGGAAGGGAAGGAGGTGGTCAGCCTCAAGGTAGGCTACAGCCAAAATCATGAGACTTGAATGCCAGGTGTCTGTACTTTTTCTGTGAACTACTGGAAACCACTCAAAATTTTTAGCAGAAAAGTGACTCGATAGCATCTGTTGCATGGGAAATATTAATATCAAGTAGAAGACGGAATGAAGGCAGGAAGGGCAAATACGAGTCTTGGTAGCTGGAACCCGAGACTTGGCCCTGGCAATGGAGCAGAGTGAAAATGGAGACATAACAAGGTAAAGCTGGTAAGACCAGGCCGATGATTAGGAATAAGTGGGAGCAATTAAAGCTCCTTCATAAAATAGGGATTTTCAATCACCTTAATGAAATCTTGGTCATAACCAAGTGCATAATATAACTGTTATTCACTGAACTGTACACTTCAAAATGGTTGAGGTAAATTTTATGTTATGTGCATTTTACCACAATTTTTAAAAAAACAACTTCTGTTATTCAGCAGGGCCAACTATCTATGATCGTGAATGGATTTTGAGATCTTGAAAACTCTGAGATCATTACTAAAAGCCGGGCTAACGGGAAATATAAATAGAAAACGGGCCAATTACAGATTCTGTGTCGCACTTGCCTCTGGCAAGTGGGAGGAGCAAGAGCAACCAGGGTTAGAAAAATGAAGAGAACAGAGTTCCATAGAAGGCAAGAAGAGGTGTGTTTCAAGAAATAGGCTTAAAGCAATGAAAATTAAAACAAAAAATAATGAATTAGAAGAATAGTAAATTTTTAAAGCCCAAAGCCAAGATTCTTTTTAAAAAAATAATATAGCAGAAACACCTCTGGAATATCGTCATTATTTCCAGTATGATTATCTACTAGAAAACCCAGGCACTAAGGAACCATTTAGAACTATGATAGGATTCTGCAAGTGATTTGAATTTTTTTTTGTTTGTTTGGTTGGTTTTGCTTTGTTTGGAGACTGGGTCTTGCTCTGTTGCCCGGGATAGAGTGCCATGGTGTCATCATAGCTCACTGCAACCTCACACTCCTGGGTTCAAGCGATCCTCCTGTCTCAGCCTCTCAAGTAGCTAGGACTACAGACATGTGCCACTGCGCCTGGATAATTTTTTCTATTTTTTGTAGAGAGAACATCTTGCTCTTGCTCAGGCTGGTCTCAAACTCCTGACCTCAAATGATCGTCCCACCTCAGCCCCCAAAGTACTAGGATTACAGGTGTGAGCCACCACACCAAGTAGGGTTTGAATTTTTTTCTTACTTATACAAAAACCAGTAGTTTCCTTTATACCAAAATGGCCCAGTCAGAAATATAATGGTAAAATTTCATTTATAATTTTTTAAAAGAGTAAGTCTCACATAAACATAACAAGAAATGTACTAAAACTATATGAATAAATTTTTGAAATTTTACCGAAGGACATTAAATAAAGATTCAACTAAATAGACAGTTAATGTTCCTTGATGGGATGACTAGATATTTTAATTATACTAGGTCCTCCCAAAATACTGTGTTGGTTTAATGCCAATACAAAAATTTAAAAATGATATTTTGAACATTTGAAAAGTTATTCTGAACTCATTTGAAATAATAAACAGACTAGACTAACCAAAAATTTTATAAAATGAAACGAGGGAGCACTCGTTCATTAATGAGAGAACAACCAGGTAAATAAAACTTATACAGATACAAGAAGTGGGGCTGACTTACTGCTGCTAGAATCAATAGATAGACTGAGAAAGTGAGAAAAAGAATTAAAAATAATATAAGTTATAAAGGCAGTAGTAAATGGTGATAAAACGAAGAACTATTCAATAAATTATGCTGAGGCAACTGGTTGACTATTTGGTACTTTGTGTGTATGTGTGTGTGTGTGTGTGTGTGTGTGTGTGTGTGTGTATTTTACATCATGCACCAAAATAAATCCAGATGGATTTAAAATTTAAGTGTGGAGACTATTCTTACTTTGCTTTGCATTTCTTTGCTCACTTATCCACATTCCTTGGTTGGACTCATATCAATTCATAAAAGAATTATTTTTATAGTTAGAATTCTTGATTTATCATGTAGTTTGGGTGGTAATGAAGAGAACATCCTATTTATCCTCCAAATTGTCATACCAATTTTAATTTCTAAAATATGAACCACTGGTTCTCAAACTGAAGATCCTGCTACATGCTAAAGCTGTCATCTGGGAATCAATAGGCTTTCTTTCTTTCTTTACCCAGCTCCACCACTGACTAGACCTTGGATGATTCAATTCTATCCACACCAAGGGTTCATATAAAAAAGTGAAAATAATAATCTGTTGTCTGTTTTCTAAATCATAGTACATGAGCATTAGAAAGGCTTTCTAAAGCCCTTAAGAAATTTTCCTTATTTTAAAAAATGCTGTGTAATCCTCTTCATCATAGTATTTTGGTTGTTATTGTTTGCACAGGTGGCAATATGTTCACACCAACACCACCTGCATTTCTTCCTGCAAAAGGTTAAAAGGTAGTAACTGGAACAGACCACAGAGCAGAAGTACATTAACACCTGATGCGAATTGGACTTGACTCTCCCAAATCCACTTCCCTTTTATTTCTTAGTTCCTGCTTTGGATGCCCTTCCCAACTTCTCCCAGGCCCTTGGTTTGCTATTGAAGTTTAACAAATGTGCATTGTTTAACACTTCTCAGTACATTCCCATGAGTTCTTAATAGGAAAGTTTCTCTTTTTATCTGAAAGTAAACCAACATGAAATTGAACTTCTAAATTTGACAGAAACTTCTATTGTGCATTCAAGGTGGATGGTATCCCAATGCTTCATGGGTCAGTCCATCAAAACTTAGTGCCTTTATTCCCCCACCCACCCTTCTACAATACAAAAAAGTAAAATAACTTTTAAACATCCAATCTTATGAGAAAAATAGCATTTTCTCTTTTTCTTAGGAGCAATCTACTAAGAAAGACTAGATCTATTTTGGAGATATGCAAGGAAAAATAGTGCAGTTGTCTCAAAAGGAGAAAGTATTAACCTGTGTGAGGTGTCAAATCTGTGGCACACAATCCAGATTGGTTAAGTTTACCTTACACTTTAAAATCGGATAGAATACACTTAAAATCTTTGTGACCCAAGCAGTAATTTTACTCTCCTCTTTTTTCCAAATTACTGGAACTGTGCCCTATACCTTTTTCTTTCTCTTCTACCAAGAGGTTTAAGGCCTGAGCAGTGAGGTAGTCAGAAGGGCCAAAAGCCAGCCTTTTCTCCTCTCTCACAAGGCCAGGTCAGACATCAGGAAAAAGACAGAGAGAAACAACACTTTATTTACAGGGAAACAACAATACAAATGGACTTCTCATAAGACACCACTGAGAACAGATGACAGGGAAACAAGATTTATAACATGCTAAAATATATATTTAAAAAAAAACTGTCAACCCAGAATTCTATACCTAGTATGCATATTCTTTTTTAAAATGTAAGCAAAATGGAGACATATTAAAGTAAAAGAAAATTAAGAGAATTACTCACCAGCCACCTGGAACTACAACAAATGCTAAAGAAAGTTTTTCAGGCTGAAGAGAAATTATACCAGAGGGAAATTTGAATCTTCAAGAACAAATGAAGAAGATCAGAAATGGCAAATATCTGGATGAGTACAATAGGCCATTTTTTTGTCTTAAGTTTTTTAAAAATTGTATGAAAAATTATAACATGTCTTGTGAGATGTTTGTATAAGGAGATGTGATGTAAATGACAACAACAACCAAAAAGACCAGGATAGGGGTGGGTAAAGGAACTATATGATTGTACAGTTTCTGCATTTTATGTGAACTAGTTCAATATTAACTCTAAGTAGACTGTGAAATGTTAAGGATATATATTGTAATTCCAAGAGAAACAATTTTTAAAGTAATACAAAGAAGTATAACTAAAAAGTCAATAGATAATAAAATGAAAAACAAAAGATGTTGTTAAATTTTAGAAAATATTTTAGACTGAATAATAATGAAGATACAACCTATCAGAATGTGTGGGGTGCAGCTAAAGCACTGATCAGAGGTATGGGGTGTAGCTAAAGCACTGATTTATAGTTTAAATGCTTACCTCAAAAAGAAGTCAAAAATCAATAACCTAAGCTTCTACCTTAAGAATCTATTAAAAGAAGACCAAGTATACCCAAAGTAAATAGAAAGAAGGAAATAATAAGTAACTCAATCAAATAGAAAACAGATAAGTAATTGAGAAAATTAACAAAGGCAAGAGCTGGTTGTTTAAAAATATCAGCAAAATTTTAAAATATCCCTAGCTAGATTGTTTAAAAATAATAAAGAACAAAAATCACCATAGCAGGAATGAAAGAGGGGTTTTCACTATAGATCCTGAAGATATTAAAGGATAATAAAAGAATATGATAAACAACTCTATGCCAATAAATTTAACAATTTAGATGAAATGGGCAAATCTGAAAATTACACTGTACCAAAATTAACAAAAGAAGCAGAAAATCTGAATAACCCTATATTTTTAAAAAATGTGTTATCAAAAATCTTACCACAAGATTCAGATGGTTTTCTCAAATATTCAAGAAAAAATAAAATAAATCTTTTTCAGAAAATAGAGAGGAAGGAACAATTGTTCTATAAGATCTGTATAACCCTAATACCAAATCTGACAAAGGCATTTTTTTAAAAAAAAGAAAGAAAATTACATGCCAATATCCCTCATAAGGATAGATGCAAAAGTCTTTAACAAAATATTAACAAAACCAATCCAAGACTATATTTTTAAAAAGGATAATACTTTCTGACCAAATAGAGTTTATCCCAGGGTTGAAAAATTGATTTAACTATTTTGACTTAATTAAATTGACTTGAAAGTCAATATAATTCACATTACTAACAGAGTGTAGGAGAAAAATATGTGACTATTTTAATAGGTAGCAGAAGGACATTTGACATCATTCAACAGCCATTCATTATAAAAATAAATAAATAACTCTGGGCAAGCTGAATCACAGGGAACATCCTCAATCTTACTATGAGAATCCACAAAAAAAATTACAGCTAACATTATATCTATACTTTCTTCTAAGATTGGAAACAAGGCAAAAATACCTTGCTTGTACTATATTGATTCAACATTATACTATCATACTGCCATAGCAATCTAGCAAGAAAAAGAAATAAAAGGAATAAAGATAGAAAAGGAAAAGGTAAAAGTATCCATATTTCTAGATGACATGATTTTTAGGTTAAAAATCCTAAGGAATCCACAAAACAACTACTAATGAGTAAATGTATCAAGGTTGCACAATATAAGGTTAACGTAAAAATCAATTTTTATACTAGTAGTAAATAATTGGAAAATATTTTAATTCCACTTACACCAATGCCCCTTTCCAAAACATAAAATGCTTAGAAATTAATCTCACAAAAGACGTCCAAAATTTCTACGGTGAAAATTACAAAACATTTTTTACAGAAATTAAACACATACATAAATGGAGACATGCGATGTCCATAGATTGGAAGATTCAATATTGTTAAAAATCACAATTCTCCCCAAATAGATCTATAGATTCAATGCAATCCCAATCAAAATTCCAGCAGTCTTTTTTATAGAAATTACAAACTGATTCTAAAGTGTATATAGAAATTCAAATGACTTAAAATCACCAAAGTGATTTTTAAAAAACAAAAACAAAGCTGAAGGACTTAAACCATCCAATTTCAAAACTTACTGCAGTAAGCTACAGTAATCAAGGCAAATCATCATGATGAGCAAAGGAAGCCAGACACAAAAGAGCATATACAGTGTGTTTCCTTTTAAAGAAAATTCTAGAAAAATGCAACCTATTCCATAGCATCACAAAGCAGATCAGTGGTTGGTTGGGGGTGGGGGTGAGAGCAGGAGTGGAAAGCACAGGGACAAGGAACAAACAGGTTCAGTGCAGTAATCGTTTCAAAAGTGTATATGTCTATCAAAACTCATCAAATTGCATACTTGTATACTGTGCATTGTACAAACTGAACATTTGTACAGTATATTGAATATAAATTGTAATTCTATGAAGTTGTAAATAGTAGAAAAGCAACTTATTAAACTTTTAGATTTGCATATTTAAAAAATAAACTGTTGATCTCCTTTAAGCTCCTGCAAGGGTAATCTGCAATAGTTTCCTTGTGGGTCTGTGGCCTTCAATGCCAAACAATCCTTGCATTAAGCACACAGTGTCCCCCTGCCCACCAAATAGAGCCAAACTCAGGAAACAGCTCTCTATTTTGAAATTAGACACACTGACCCTAGTGGGAGCGATCACCTAAAGGTGGTTAAAGTTTGCCCGAAACAAGCTGCCCTGTCTTTGGATGGCAGAGGTCAGGGAGATGGAAGTTAAATTCCTCCACTGTTATCTTTCACCCTCCGCGCAGCCCCTCCGATTCCACCCCCTCTTTTGCCTTCCTAACCCTTTTTCTCCTTTCCCCAAAGGCTGGTCCCTCGCAATCTGTCTACCTCTCCCTTCCCGCAAGTTTTCACTCCTCATGCTCCTCTTCAACCCTCATTTTCCCACAGAAGGCAGCCCTAAACTCCATCCCCAATCCCCACCACGGCCCAATCCCCTACTCGGACCCCAATCCTCAACACCTATTTGCGGTACTGATTTTTGCCTAGCGAACCTGCCAGAGCGGGTCAGAGAGGCGGAACAGGGGGGACAATTGCTCCGCCCAAATATCTCAGTCTTCCCTTCCCACAGCTTCCAGACGAAGTCACTCCCGCCCCAGTCCGCGTGCCTCTCTCACCCTGCTCCGGGGGCGCCTGTGTTCCCATGCAGGTGGCGGGGAGATCCGGCCCGCCGCCGCCGGCGGGTATCCAACCGGCCTTTCGGGTACCGAGGGGCCGGGTGGGCTTGACTGGCTCTGCGGGAAGAAAGGACGCGCTCCGTCGCCCAGCAACAAGCCGCGCGCCCCCCTCCGCCCCGCCCCCGCCCCCGGCCCTAGCGGATCCCGCGCGCCGTGGACGCCCACCTCAGGCCTCGGTGTTGGACCCCAAACCCAGTTCTCACTTCTCCCAGCGGTGAAGCCGCTACCCCCAAAGAGCTGCCTGGATTGGTCGCTTTTGCCCAGCTTAACCAACTGCTTACTTAGCACTCATGCGCTCTCTCTACGTTTAGATGAATAATGCTGGGCCACGAAAATTTAGAAAAAAATTGGGGGTAACGGGTTGTATGTTTTTAAACATACATGCCAGCGTAGGGTACATTTCAGGGGGTATGTTTCCATGCTGTCCACTTAGGTGAGCACAACTTGTAAAGAGCGTAGTGAAATCAAGGGCATGAGATTCAGACTTCTGGAACGTTTATATCAAAATCTCAGATTTAGCCATTTTTGAACTTCAGATGTGGTCCAAGATAAGAAGCAATAATTGGTATAATCTATTAAAGTTGGATATACACATACTCTATGATCCAGCAACCACACTCCCAACAGAAATGCATGCATATGTGCACCAACAAACGTGTATATTCATAGCAGTTTCATTCATGATAGCTAAAACTTGAAAACAACCCAAATGTCTAACAAAAGTAAAATTCACAAATTAATTGTAATATATTCATAAAATGTGATTCTATACATCAAGGAAACGAACAAACTTCAGCTTTGGGGGAACAACATAGATGAATCTCTAGTAAATGTAATGTTGAGCGAAGAAGCCAAACACAGAGGGATACATGGTGTATGTTTCCATCACATAAAGTTCAAAAACTATAGTGCTTATGGATGTATGCTCAGCTGATATATTACAAATAAACACAAGAAGGTGATAATCATAAAGGTCCAGATAGCAGTTATCTTGAAAGAGGGGAAGGTGATTGTGAGGGGACAGGTAACACCAGGGAGAGTCATAGGGTGCTAGTGATATCCTATTTTTTAACCTTAGTGATGGTTTCTTGGATTTTCTCTTTGTGATAAAGAGGAAATTCTGTTTTGCTAATTTTCCCAAGTAATATTTCACCATTTTTTAAAAGGGCAAAAAGAAAAAGAAAAACCAATTAGATGAAATAGTGTAGCTTTGCTCAGTACCTGGCACTTAGCAGGCCCTCACATATTACTTTATATCCCTCTACTCTCTACCAACCCCTCCAAATACCCAGGCAACTAAAACATGAGGTCAGGAAAATGCAGCTAAAACCTTCTGGAGGTCATCCATAAGATTCTACTTGCTGGAAGGAGGCAACATGTTTCCCAGAAGTTCAAGATAAAAGAATGCTCTGTGCTATACAATTCCCTAGTGCGAGCCTCTGAACAGCCCGGCTGTGGAGACTGATGCACTCAGGCATCCTCAGGCCTTCAAAAGGGAAACTCCCCCTCTAGAGACAGACAAAGCCAGGCTGGGACACCCAGGTTTGTCACTTGGACAAGCTGCTTCCCCTCTCAGGGTTTCTGCATCCTCATTTGTAAAATGGAGAGAATAATCTTACTGGAAAGGTTTGTTACTTTACCACCTAACATAATGTGTTCAAAATGGTTGGTGCATGCTCACAAGATGAGAAGCATTCTATAGAAAAGGACCTTCCATCCCTGAGGTTTCACCGCATTCACATCACATCCCACTGCCCTGAGAGCATTCTGTGAGGGCAGCTTTACTCTAAGTATGGGAGTAGCCTCTTCAGTCCAGGAGTCAATTGCTTTTCTTGCTAATTAAAATAATAAGCAAATAGCCAAGGTGCTTGTGAAGCAACTAATTGTTCATGGTACCATCCTGGATACTGCACAAAAATAAGATATAGGCCATGTTCCTAAACTGA
The DNA here is from genome assembly GCF_000956105.1 of Propithecus coquereli. Lineage (NCBI taxonomy): Eukaryota > Metazoa > Chordata > Mammalia > Primates > Indriidae > Propithecus > Propithecus coquereli. The sequence goes on along the minus strand of NW_012135636.1, from coordinate 2,877,589 downwards.
AAAAAAATTGTAATTAACATAACCTTAAAATAGGTCTATCATATGGTCAGAAAACAATTTAAATGGCAAATAAATATTGTTCATTAATACTTTGCACAATCAAAAATAGTAACTAAGTATTCAGGTAGCCATTTCATAGGATAATACAATCCATGAGCTAGGTACTATTATCATCTTCATTTTACAGATAAGGCACTGATGTTCAAAGAAATGAAGGAATTCACCTGAGGTCCTCTAGCTAGTAATCTTGTGCTAGGAACTTTTGTTCTAGGTCTAGTTTTATCAAAAATAAAGAAAGGGAGGGAGAAGGATGAAGAAGGAGAAAGATAAGTTGATTATTAATCTAGAGGCATTTCAAATTTATTGTTGATATTATAATACCTTCATATGAAAATGTTAATAGTTTTGGCACCAAAGAGAGGGTACTTAGACTCAGAGGAGCAGCACAAAATTACTCAAGCAGTCATTTAAACACTATGATTTCATGCGACTTTTGTTGCACTCCAACAACCACCTACCAGTCCCCTTATCCTCTAGTTTTGAAGCCCGCTGTAGTTCACTACACTGCAAGTGAAAGCAAACCCAATATGACTTCCCAGCTTCCACACCTTCAAAGTATCACCACAGAACAAAATCCAAACACAGTTCCCCAAGAGAATTTAAGGCTCCTCACAATGAGGGCCTGCCCAAAGGCTTAAATATTTGGAAAATAAACAATTAAAGTTACATCTCCATATTATGCACCAAAATAAATTCCAACTGGATGAAAGATTTGATTTTGTATAGATAAGACTTGTAAGCATTAAACCAAAAAAGGCAAAAACTATAAATAAAAATATTGATTTTTTAAAACATCTATGCATTAAAAATAAACAAAATTATAATGCATATGAAAACCTGTTGAAAATTTTACATTTACAGCAGACATGGGATCAACATTTTGTAGATAAGAAATAAAACTCAAATTTTCCAATTGGCTTGAGAAGGCGTAAACAGGCAGTCCCCAAAAGAAGAAATATTTTGGCCAATAGAAATATAAGAATATTCAACTCCACTAATAATCTCAGAAATATAAATTAGAACATTGGTATGAAATTTTCACCAATCAAATTACAAAGTTAGTAATTGAGTTTGTTCATGGGAATGAGGGACACAGTCACACAGTCACTCATAGGTTGCTGATGGCTCCCTGTTAGATGTCAGGTAGCAAAATATCCCAAAAGGCTTAAATACTTGCATGTCTTTTGACCCAGAAATGTCATGTTTATAGACTTTTCCTACATAGAGGTATGAAAAATTTTAAATAATGATATTAAAACATTGTTTTTACTCATTAGAAGGCAGAATCTTGTCTTACATGTGATGTCTTTAGTATCTAGCACAGTGCCTGGCACATAGAATTCTCATTGATGGTCACACCTAAATAATGTCACTGATTTAACATTAGCCAAGACTGAGTTGTTGCCAGAACATGAGCCTGAAGAAAACTGAGCTCTAGATTTAACGTTATAGAGATGAGGAAGCCAAAGATGCTGAGGCCTTGGGGAACATACATGAACATTTCCTGTGAGCCCTTCAGTCACTGGACCTAGTTCAGTGTCTGGTTCTATTAACACAACTCACCACTAGCAAAAGTCTTAGTCCTTGATTTATAGTAAAGGTCACTTCACTAAAGGTCGAAAAACTTGAATATTACTGATATTCGATTTTAGCATCAATTACTTTAAAAAGCATTATCAAATGCAAGTCAGCAAATTAAAATGGTGAATATAAAGCAAATAAAGTCAGAGTTTGTTCTCCTGCTAGACCCAGAGGCAGCCTTGTCTGCAGAAACAAGCCACAGTAGAAACCCTGGAGCCTTCACAGTTGCGCCTCCCAAGATGGTGATGGGGAAGGAGTAGAGCCTTTCTATGAGTTACAGCATGAGAACGAACGACACTGGAAAGAATTGAAGACATCATACTTCACTTCCATAAGTCCTCATTCCTCTCCTCATCAGTCAGGTCCCCACAGGAAACAGATGGCATTCTCAAAAGTGGTTTCCTGGAGTCGGAGGGGTGCGGGGGGAGAATTGAAGTGGGATTAAAGGGGACTAACAAGAGATAAAGAGTCACCCAAGGTCTAGCAACACCAGGAAGGTATTACCACCTTTGATCGGAAAAGGCAAGAGGGGAAAGGAGGTATTAGCAGAGCCTGGTGAGAGCTGAAGCTGTGGAAGAGAGGCTGCCTGATGGGGCACAGAGAGAGCAAGCAAAGGACAAAGTCACAGTGATGCAAAGAAAAAGTAGGAGGAATAAATACCCCTACTGCTCTATCCTCCTGCCCTTCATTTCTATGCCATTGTCCCCCACTGGCCAAAGCCAAAGTCAAGGAAGACTGGGTAATGTGGCTCATAGAGGTCAGCCTCCTGGGGCTGAGAACAGGGCATAGGAGGGAGGCAGGGAGTCTAACAGAGAATAACCAGAAGAGTCACCTACCAAAATTTGCCTGTACTGCCATTGATCCACAGAAACTAATGTGTTGAGACAGCTTACCTTGCCTTAGGGTGCTCCCTGGCATTGATTACCTTCAGCCTTTTCCATACACCCTGCTCACCCTCACCTTCCCCACAGTGACCTAATTAACACATGCCAGGCTTCCCTCTAGATCACAAACTCTGATGGGGTTCTAACATCTAAGCTTTTGGAGTTCAGGAATGGACCCCTGGGAAGCCAACTACCACTCTCCCTGGAGTGCCTCAGAAGTCTGGCACTGGGGCTTGATCTCAGGGTTCTTAAGTCAAGATAAAAATAGCAAGCACTGAGCAGAAAGAAAAACCCTGTGAGTAAAACTACTCATTTGAGAAGAAAAGATACAAAAAACACTAATAAGTCTGGTCCAAAGCAGATGTACTTGGCTGAGAATTAAGGATTTATTTTTCTTGGTGGTAGTGGCTGGTGTTTAGCATTCCAGTTACACTTTATACCTCCAAAGGGTTTGACTTAGGTGTTCTCCAAGTATGGTAATGCACTAGAGATTTTGCTGAGTTTGAGGTCAGAACCATTCCTTTTCTAAAGGTAGGTATGTAAGACTGTTGTATGTGCTTTGTAGCCTAAACATTGAGCTTAGAGAGCCAATGCCTGGTTTATGCTTAGAAAAACTAACAGCTCTCCCAAGTAAGCTGTAAAAACAGAAGCTGCATTTAGCCAGAGATCACTGCCTGAGACTTCTGTGTACCAGGCCACTTCCCCTGCCCTCACCTCCCCCAATACCAACCCAAGGAAAATTAATAAGCTTTGAAGATGTGTTGTTTTTCTGTTTTACAGGGAAGGAATTTTTTTTTTTTTTTGAGACAGACTCTCACTCTGTTGTCCAGGCTAGAGTGCAATGGCATTATCATAGTTCACAGAAACTTCAAACTCCTGGGCTCAAGGGATCCTCTTGCCTCAGTCTGCCAAGTAGCTGGGACTACAGGCGTGTGCCACCACACCTGGCTAATTTTTCTATTTTAGGTAGAGACAGGATCTCACTCTTGCTCAAGCTGGTCTCAAACACCGGAGCTCAAGTGATCCTCCATCTCAGCCTCCCAAAGTGCTAGGATTACAGGCGTGAGCCACCATGCCTGGCCAGAAATATATATTTTTTAATCCAACTGGATTCTGATTACTGAATGAAGAAGAATTCAAAAACTTACTACAGCCTGTACACAAAACCTTCTTAGCCCATCCAAGTCCCGTCTGAAATTCGTGGGACTTTTTTTTTTTCATGAGATGCCCCTGCATCCACAGCTGCACTACGGCCTGTCCAAACTTCCTCAGTGGGAGAGGTTAATCTATTCCTGAATCTTCACTTCAGCAGATGGATCTATATCTGGAAAAATTTTATGATTTGCTCTTTTCACAAACTATATTATTTGTCTTAATTAAGCCTTAGCATCCCATTAAGCTTCCTTGCACATACAAGGTAATATTTCAAATTTTACTCTTTGAAGGATACATCAAAAGCCCAGCATGCTTGCTTAATTTCAGATGGACTTGAAAACCCAGTAAGAAACTTTTTTAGGGAATTTAAATTAAAAAATTTTCAAAGACAGCAAATATAGCTTCCTTGCTATAATAACAACTTAGGATTTACTTCTGCAAATGAGTCATAAATGGTTCCTTCTAACTGTCCAAGAGAAGGGAAGAGGAGGGAGGAGAAAGTGCCCAGGCGAAATCAAGGGCCCTGCTTTCTCATCTCAATTCTCCCCAAGTTTAGGTGCTGAGGGCAGAGTGGTCTTTCAGAAGCTCAGACTCAGCTTCCTTTTCTTCCTTTCCCCCTCAACTCCCCTCTTTTTCAGGGGTGCCTCCTGGATCCAGGCCACAACTCCTGTTTGCCTGACATCACCATAGCCAGGGTGATGGTGGGAGCCTCAGAGAGAGGCATGCTAGAGGCACCCAAAATCTGCAGGTCCAGCTAGTAAACCTAGGCACAGATTATCATCTCAGGAGCCCAGGGGAGCCACAGGCAGGCTTTTGGGGTAGGATCTTCCCCCTCTCTTGGAGGGGTGGAGGGAAGGACAATTTTTCCTGCTGTCCTGGGTGGGTTCTGCACAGCCTAGAGGTTCCTGACCTCTCATCTGCTCAATCCTCAAGCTTCCTTCCCCCAGAAGGTTCTTCACATAGGGCCTTATGCAGTCTCTGGGTCCCATTAGGATGATGCTTTTCCAACAGGCCCCACCCTTCTATAAGATGGAAAGGAAGTTCCAGGCAGGTTCCCGGTGGACACTGCGACTCAGCCGGCTGGCCACCCAGTCTCCAGGCAGGAGCTGTCTCCTTCCTCACCAACTGTAGCTGGGAAGAACCACTACATCAGGGAGGCTGACTGGTGACCACAGGCAAAACACCTGGAAGGAGAACACGGGAGGCACACCTGGATTGCAGGTATGCATCACCTGCCACTGCATGTCCCTGCCACTGCTGTATGCAACACAGCCCAGGCTCCCAGAATTCTGTGAAAGCTCTTTATTTGCATTACCATTTATTGTGTATTTACTCTGCACTCAACTGGTATGAGGTGAGTATTGACATGCCCATTTTACAGTTGAGAGAAATGAGTCTCAGAGAGGGCCAGTCTCTTGCAGTATCCAGATTGGAATCCAGGACTGATTCCAAACCCGGTGCTCTTACACAGACACCCTACTTGTCCTTGTTGATCGTATTGAACATGCCCTGTTGGAGTCTGTCTAATGAGAGACTGTCTCAGAGATTCTCAGTCTCAGATACCAGCAGCCTGGGGCCGCCAGCCCTGCAGGGGAGTGGGGGGAAATGTTTAGAGCGCTGAGCTGTTGGCTCGCTAAAGAGGCTTTGCCTGCACTTGGAAATTGGAAGGACACCTTCCTCTCTCTCCTGCTGCTGCTGTCTTTGGAGATGCTAGGAAGTGAAAAACGGGAAAGGCTTTTACCCAAGATTTACCATGAAACATAGAACATAAAAGTAGATATTTAGCAGAAAGGAGGGAAATCTTCAGGGTACCAATTCTCCAAGAGTCTTCTTTCCTGGTAGACAGGCTTGTCTACTTCGGGAGTTGAGCCCCCACCAGCACCAGCACCACAACCACAGCGGTACCCTTCCTAGGGTCACACAGGTCCTCATTCCCCTGGATAGGGCCATCAGGTCTGACTCTGGAGCGCCAGGCACCCCAGGCTGGGTTTCCACAACTGGCGACTACCAGAACCCTGACATTGGGTCCAAGCTCCTTTCTTGGAAAAGAAGGAAACTTCAACAGAAGGATCTACCTGGGTTCCCCAGCAAATTTGAGGTGGGTAGCACTGGGACCAAGCTCCTAACTCTGCTCCTCCCACCCCAATTCTAATGCCATCTTCACACATTCTCTCTTGTACTCACTTCTTCCCTCTCTCAACTCTTGGCATGGTGACCTGGTTTATTCCCATTCCAGCACCTGCAGGAGTTTTCGAAGCTCCTGCTCCATTGTAAACTGACCTTCAACCCCAGTACTGGGCTTTATTTATTGAAACCACTTCTCTTGGAGGGGGTGGAAGGAGGGTCATGAGGAGGTCAGAGGAGACCAGCGATTCACAATGGAAGGTATTTTGGTGGGAAGTGGCCAGTGGGGTGAGGAGAGTGGGCTCCACCCCACTGACAGCATCTTCGAAATCATTTGAAAGAAAATACGTCTACACCAGATCCGCGTCTCCAAGGTGGATTGGGAGTGACCCGAGTTCGGAGCCCCTCTCCCTCATCGCGGTGACTTGGGTCACAGTGTGTGCAGCCCGGTGAAGGGGACATGAAAGCACAGAGGTTGTGGCGCAGATTCCAGGTCGCATCCAAGCCACAGCTGAGCTCCACAACAGCCCAGTGAGGAGTGAGGGACATGGAGTACACCGATCGCGATCCTGTAAGATCTGAAGGATCGCGTAGCCCATGTGGCTTCCGAGTGAGAGCAACCCAGATGAGGAGGGAGAAGTGCTTCCTCTTGCAAGCACTCCCCCATGCCTGCTTTCATGGCAAATAGAACTTCAGAATGAAAAATTGACACTAGAAGTCTCCAGTTAATACCTTGCAACAACACTGCAAGTTCTGAGAAGGATTGGTGATCTTTTTAGAAAATCATTACATTACACAGGGAAGGTGTGTAGAATAAAATACTTTGCATCCTAAAGACAAAGAGCCAAGGCCTGCTCAGAGGCGAGCACCCGAGAGGATCACGTCTGTGACTCTAGGGGTGCACGCCGGCTCTGCCGTCACCCAGGGCCCCAGGCGCCCCCCAGCGCCGGGGCTGGAACGCAGCGCTCTCGAAGCCCCAGCGCGCAACCTCGGACTAACAGAGAGCTCTGCTGGTTGCAAGGCTTTTCCAGCTCAACGCGTGGGCTGGGTTTTATATGTTTGCCAGTTAAGCGTATTATTTAAACACGGACGTTTCCTTTGCAGCTCCGAGTGAAACATGTTGCTTGATGGAAAATGATGGGGTTCTTTACCTTTTACTCAATATCTGCTATTGAAGGGTGCGGCTGCTGCCTTTTCACAGCAAGAAAAAGCGAAATATTTGCCTTGGGTCACACGACCGTCCTATATGGGCAAAGCATGGGTGCTGATTCTGCCCATGTTCAGGTACCCGGAAAGGGGAGCATTTCTGATTTGATCATGTCACCCGCATCGAGGTCAGCGATCCCAGGGCTCTAAGACCCTGTCTGTTGTGCCAGAAGCATCTGTGCCATCCAGTCCTTCAATCCTCAGTCCATTGGCCCATTTATTCCACAAAACATTTGTTTTCCCAATGCACTGAGCTAAATCATGTCCCTTGGATCCTCTCACTTGGAGATTTTGGAGGTGGTGGATAGGGTTTCTAGACTAGAGAATCCTTCCCTGCCTTACTCCAGCCTGCCCAGTCTCTGGGATGGCGTAGTTAGTTGATTCATTGACTCAACTAATCTTCACAGAAAGTCTACTATGTTCCAGGCTCTGCTCTGGCAGCGGGAACCGTAGCAGTCCCTGCCCTCAGGGAGCTACTAGACCAGTGGGTGAGAGAAAAAAATAAAAAGAAACCAATGGAATTTGCTGTCCATGAGTGATAAGAACTTGGCAGAAATCTAGAGCAAGGTGTGGACCTAAGGAGAGCAGGCTCCATTGGGGAAGGTCTGCAAAGTTCTCACGAGGGACCCCAGGAAGCTGCTCTGAACTTGCCACTACAGGTAATGCCCAATGGTGGCTGCTGCATTTCTTCACTCTGCTCCACGGCTTTGGTAGGCAACCAAAACTGCAGCATTTAGAAAGTGGCCAGAGTTCCTGCAAATCTCTCTAGTATCCCAGCAAAAGCAAATGCTGCCAAGGAGGCCTCTTCAGGGTGTTTCTGTTTGGAAACAAACTCACTGCAAGGTGAGCTAAGCACTAGGTTTGCTCTGTAGCTCCATAAGACACGGAAAATCAAAAAACTTCAAACAAACGCACCACTTTTAAAACAAAACTTTTCTCTGGATGTTAGTTCTGGAATAGCTACTGAAAGTCTCAGGAGCAGTCACCCAACAATGCCCTCCAATCGAATTTTAATTTTAAATAATGAATGTTACCTCCCTCTAGTCGTGCCAGTAAATTAGTCTTTTTTATCAGTAGAAAGTTGATAAAATTACAGGGGAAATCAGGAAGCTAATACAATGAAAAACTACCGTCTAGAATGCATTTTTACAGTTTATTTTCTTTCCAAGTGTAGCACATGATTTCTATGATTGTTACTAAAACATCTGTTAAATAGAACTATGAAAATTTGAGGGTAATCAAATTTGAATAGCCAAAGTTAAACCACTAGGGACAACTGAAGGCCTGTGGGAAAGCTCTTGGGTGTTGGGGGGAGGAGGGCGGAGAGGGATTCGGGTGGATCTGAGGGTCTGTCTGGTTGGCCCTGACAGAGAAGCTAAACGCTGGTCGACCGTTCTAGAAGGATTTAGGTTTAAACTGCCAGCTTCCGGGCAAGAGATGAAATTCGTTGACTTTTCCAAGCCCCTCAGCTGCAATCACTGCTCCCCATTAGCTCCGGCTTCTGCATGTGGGGAGGAGTCAAGGTCTTGACCTATCATCGCCCAGGCTTCCGGACGCCCTACTTTTGCACACTGCAGCAGCAGGTGGACGAATGCCGGGATCCCCAAGCTCCCCACCCAGTCTGTGGCACACAGTAGGACCTCAGCCACTCTGGTCCCCGTCTCTAACTCATAACTGTGTGTGAAGCGTACATTTCCATTCGCTCCCCTAGGTCTCCAACCCTAGGGGCTTTTAAAGAGAGGGAGAAAGCCAGAGGATAATGTGAGCATCACAGAGTGGAGCCCGCTTTCCCCAGGAGGGGGACCTCGGCCCAGCACGTTCTCCAGCTGGCGCTGACCGATGCGAATAAAGCAGTCGGTAATTCGGGGGGACAAAGCCTTCAGGAGATGCGCCAAGGCCTTAGTGGCCCAAGTGCAGGCGGGGGCGCCCTATCAGCTCCCTGGGCCTAGAGGGAGGGAAGTTCCCTCCAGCGGTAACTGATGGGGCATTTCTTCCTTCCAAGGCTGTTGATTGCCCAGGAGGACAAATCTCCCTTCCCAGCCTTTCTCATTTGAATACATGAAAATGCGAGTTGATTTTGGCAACACGAAGCTCTCTCACGGCCAGAGAGACGGTTTTGTCGCCTGCGGGCGAGGCTGGGAGGGGAGCAGCTCCGGCTCTGACATCCGGCTGCCGTTGAGCCAAGTCAGCGCCCCGGGCCGCTCAGAACCCCGGCGGCGGCTTAGGGAGCAGTAGGGGAAAAGACAAACCGGCTGTTTTTGTTTGCTTGCTTCAATAAAATAAGCGAAGGTCCTGGATATGTATATGTGTTGGTTACACACACACACACACACACACACTGTCAGGGGTGGGCCAGGAAAAGTAGAGGCCGGTCGGGTGGTCCCAGGACCCCTACCTACTGGGGGTCAGATGCCTTGTGAGTTGTGAATTAAGTCCTTAATGATTTAATGATGGAAGGGAGAGAGGAAGGAAGGTATTAGGAAAGAAAATGAAAAGAAAAAGGCAGCGTAGGAACGGGACGCTGGCCGAGCCCATCCATGCTTCTCCTCTCTCAGCTCCTGCGCCTCAGTCCGGTCGGGACAGCGGGGGGCCCGCAGGCCTGGCCGCCGCGCCTCCCACGGCTGGGGGCGGGATGCTGGGGCAGGCGCTGGGGCCGTCCCCTCGCCGCGCCCAGGCCTCATCCCCAGCCCGCCGCACACCTCCAGCTGAGAAGGCCAGGCACGCGCAACTGTGAACAGTTGCTTCCAGCGAGCGTCCAGGCCTTTCTTACTCCTAAGCTGATTCAGTCGGCTTTGAATTGCGTTAAAGCTAAAATGAATCTTCGTTTCGTTGCGCACGACTCTCCCCCGCAGGAAGGAGGACTTAAGCTCCTTATCTGGGCGCAGGGTGGGGGCCTGCGGGCGAGCTCGGACCGCCCCGCACCGAGCGGGGCTGGACCCATGGCGGGCGTGACTTGACAACAGCCCCGTCGGGGAAAGAGGGTCGGCAAGAGAAGGGGCAGTCTAGACAGCCAGAGAGGGAAGCCCTCGAGAGACTCCAGCGGGCACCGCAGAGTCCCGCCGCCCCGGGCCCTGCTCTCGGCCCACGCTGCGGTCCAGCTAAACTGGAAGGACCTCGTCACCTCGAGAGGCCACCGGCCGGGCCCGAGGCACGAACTCGAAGCCTTTCCTTTCGCAGTCACACTCTGAGTCTCCCACTCCCAGCCAGGTCATGCTGGGAAGGGTAAGTTGAAGCAGCCGAGTTTGTTCAGTGGACCGCGTGCCGCCCCTTCTACAGCCGCACAGCGCGGGGAGCTGGCCCCACGGGTGTCGCAGGCGCAGCTTCCGGGAAAGGCGGAGCTGCTTCCTCCTCTCAAGGCCACCTGGAGTACTCGCTCACCTTACGGTCCCGACCGCCACGGCTTCCTCTACTTGAGAAGCCCGCCCTCCCTGTTACCTGAGCCGCCCCAGGCTGCCACAGACCAGTCCTCACACCAGGAGTCGACACGTGGCTGTCCTCATGGCTCCCCTGCCCCAGTCCATCTAGCCTCCCTGGAGCTGAAGACAGGTTTAGTTCCCCCTAAGGAGCAGCAGTCTTTGCAAAGCAGTTTTGCAATAGTGTAAGGGCCTACTTGGGAAAAGAGGTTGAAAATGAGTAAGTTACCTGGCTGCTGACAGGCCAGCAACTCCGAGAGAGCTGCATTAATTTATGTATGTCTGTGTGCACGTATGTACGTATTTTCCAAGTCAAAGACCCGACATAGCCCTGCTGATTCGCTTTTAAACCTCGAGGAAAATGACTAACTGGCATCTTGGGTGCACTAGAATCTCACTTCTAGAATTCGTTAGGTGTCTTAGAATAACGCCACTGAGATGGCGAGAGGCTCAGAGCTAACCGAACTGCCATCTCTCCTCCATCCAAGCCTAAGGCGCTATAAACCGAAATTCCTGGCTTCGGGATGCGTGCGGGGGTCAATCCAGTCTCGCCTGGCGATGCTCCCTGCAGACGCCTGCGGAAGAATTCAGCGTTCCCTCTCCACGACAGGAGGCGCTGTGCTCGCGGGAATCCCCTGGGCCCGGGAACCCCCAAGCTGGGTCAAGGATGTGAAGTTGGCAGAGTTCACTCTGCACAACCAGTCTTGGGTGTTTTGAAGAAGCCTGGAAGAAATTTCGCTTTGTCCATCAGGCTATGAACATTGAATTTTTTCTTTTTTTAAGATGAGACCTAATAGATTTGGGAAATGTGTTAAAAGAATAATATTTGATATTTTCATTGACCCCCCCCTTTAAGGTGACAGTATTTCTTCCCTAAAAAGCACTGGCTTCTTGTGCACTATAAAAGCCATAACTAAATTGTTACTATTGGTAGAAAATACCCTAGTCTTGCTCGACGTTGTTGAAGAGTCAAGAGGGGGTTGGAGAGTCACCTCGGGAAGGAACAAGGAAGCTCACAAGCACTGAAAGTCCCCCGAAGCTAAGCATCCGTGTACTTGACAAATGGAACTCAAGTCCTGCTGCTGATGGGAACTTTGCACAAAAGAATTAGTTTCTGACACACATTCGCAGATACATTTACAAACTGATGGAACGACTGGCAGTCACAAGAAAAGGCTGTGTTGGGGAGGGTTCCTGCTTTGTTGAGTTCCAGGTGGATTTAATTTCGTTCTCATTCCTTTCCTTACGATGTGATGCGTCCCCCCACCCTTTTTTAAAGGGAATTGTAATCCAATGCTTTTATCTTTTTTATTTCCTTAACTGCACATCTTCACCCTCTCTACTCCCTGCTGATTTAAGAGATTTGTTTGGTTCAAGGATTTAACGTGATTCTATTGCCAGATTTCAAGGCAGAGAGATTTAAAACAACAAAGCAGAGGGGGAAAAATAACGTATCTGTTTGAAAGGCAGGTTAAAACACATTTGTTAAAATGAGATTAATAACATTTTTTAAAAACTTTAAAAAACAAGAATATTTTGCAGATTCTTAGTAACTTGAGGAAGATTTTTATTTTACTGCTACTTAAGGAAACCTAGTGGTTATACAGGCGGTACAACATACATGGTCACCCACACACTCCGAAACACATGGTCACATTCACTCAGAAACACAGTCGCACATGCTCAGAAACACACGCACCATCTCCCAACCTATCACCAGCTCAGTGCCTATCACCCAGCTATTTCAGTTGGTCTGTCTCCCCAGGACATGTGGGCAATCTGCTACCCAGAGTCTCATAGGAGTCAAGAGGCTTTGCGTGGGGGAGAATTTCCCACCGGCGTCCAGGACCGATTAGGGACCGAGGGAGCCCCATAGATCCTAGCACGGCCTCTTCAGGTCAGAGACGCGCCCAGGCACCAGTGCTTGCGCCTGGCACCTCTTCAGCAGTGCAGATGCATTCCCGAGCCAGGCCTTTGCTCTCCCAGCTAACGCGCGTGTTTAGGGAGATGCCCCTCCCCCTGACCTTTCTCTATCAGAAACCAGACGGTCGCCTCCAGCCCAGTCCCCGAGGCTGCTGAAGGGGGGCGGGAGGAGGAGCCCAGCAGAGGGAGGACGCCCGACTTGGGTCCTGCCCTATCACACAGACATCTGCTCTCAGTTTCTTCCTCTTTATGATCGCTACCGATGACAAGGGGAGTGGAGCGGACCGAGGCGGAAAAAAAAAAAAAGTTATGTCATAAAGATATAAAACGGTGCTGTGACTCACCTGCTCTTAGCCGCAGGTACAAGTTTCGTGGCAGCGCCTCCGCTCTGCTAGCCAGGAGCCCGGGTCGGCCTAACGTCACTCGGCTAAGCTGACTCAGATGACCGGGTTTCTAGTGACGAAGCAAAAGTGGGGCTTTTTCCCTTTTCTAGTCTGAAGCCCAAGCAGGAAAGAAGAGAAAAAAAAAGTCTGTATTCTCCAGTCTCCCAGAGTTGAACTTTGGGTCGGGAATCGGGGGGAGGGAGCAGAGAGCAGGCAGAAGAGCATGAGGTGCGCGGGACTGGGCCGCAGCCCGGCTCCAGAGGGTGGTGAGTGCCCCTGGGGAGGTACCCCGGGGTCATTTAGTCCGCACGGTCTCTAAGGCCGGGCTCCGATGCCACCGCCTCTGGCCTTCTTCCCCGGCACTGTTACCATGCAGAGCCCTGGCCTGCCCGCCCGGCCCCGCCTATTTTTCTTTTTTCTTTTTCCAAAGGGGGTTACACCCCTCCACCCCATTTCCCTCTTTTCCTAGCTGCTGGGCTTAAACCAATTACACTGCTTTGCAAACAAAGTGAGGGCCGGGTTCGGGGGGGGGGGGTTAGGTGGGAGGGGGTGCGAGGGGCGCGGGGGGCGCGCGCAGCGGCGGCGCGGCGGGGCGGGAGGCGCGGCGGCTGGACTGGCGGGCGGCCGCCTCGCAGGTGCACCTCGGGCTTTGTAGGTGCGAGCGTCTTTGTGCGGCGGACAAATGGGGAGAGGACGAGGAGGTGGGCACTCGAGCGACGTAAGATCCACATCAGCTCAACTGCACTCGCCTCGCAGAGGCCGCCCGCTCACTTCCCGCGGAGGCGCTCCCCGGCGCCGGGCTCCGCGGCAGCCGCCTGCCCCCGGCGCTGCCCCCGCCCGCCGCGCCGCCGCCGCGCACGCCGCGCCCCGCAGCGCCGGGCTTCCTCTTGGCTGGGGTGGCGCTGGGCCCGCGCGGGCGCTCGGGTGACTGCAGCGGCTCGGCTCCCCTCCCCCCGCCCCGCGCCGCGCGGCCGCCCGTCGCTTCGCACAGGGCTGGATGGTTGCATCGGGCAGGGCGACTCCAGGATGTTAGGGACTGTGAAGATGGAAGGGCATGAGAGCAGCGACTGGAACAGCTACTACGCGGACACGCAGGAGGTGAGAGGCGGGCGGCCAGCGGGGCGCTCCCGGAGCCCGTGCCAGGGGAGGCCAGGGAGAGGTGGGCGCTGAGCAGGACGGGCTGGGCGGGCTGGGGGCGCCTTCCCGGTGCCACGGCTGCCCGCCTGCCGGTGTGGCCCCGGCCTTGGCCGGGCCTCGGAGCCGGACCCACTGTCCTTCTCTTCCCGGACTCTCGCAGCGGGGGAGAGAGTTTTAGAAAACTCCGGGCTTTGAAAACACCCGCTCTGGGAAGCACTTGTCTCTTCCCTGCCGAGAGCCGGAGCCAGAGCCTGGCCCGGGGTTCGGCGGGTTGGCGGGCGCCGGCATGAGTTGGAAGCAACTCTGAGAAAGCCAGAGCACTCCTGCAGGGTGGCCTCTTCGTTCCGCCGTTTAATGCGCAGACGTCTTCTGATGAAAGCGCTCTGCCGCTAAGTTGAGTGTCTTAATAGTGAAACGATTCCTAAATTTTATGAAACTTGTTCTTCAAAAGCCCTGTTTGGGGAAAAGTGTGCCCATTCGTCTCTAGAACCGCTGGGTGGCGCTGGTGCGACCAGAATCTTCTTCCAGAACTTGGGCCCGAGAACCTGTTTCTCTCCATTGTCCCCTTGGTTCATAGGGTTTGTCTTACAATGTGCACAAAAGGATTACAAGGAAAACCAGGTACAGACAGGACTACCCCCTATTAAAAGTATTTTTCTGGAAACAGCTGGCGATTACCCCCCAAAAGTTTAATTACTATTATTGAGAATGCTTATTGAAACTGCTTTGGATAATGGGAAGAGGAAAATAATATAAACCCCAAAGTAAAAAATGCTTTAAGACATACACAGAAAAACTATAGAATCAGGAAATATTTTTATGGTAACTAATTTATTTAGATTTATATATTTATATATTCACAAATTTACCTCTGAGTTTATTTGCATACGATGGCTTACAGGGTGTTCCTATTTAAATCTATTTGTTCACCTCTTATGTTTTCAAATGGAGTTATATTTGCTGATGGAAATAAATGAAGGGCATCATTATTTTTTACTAAATTATCAGAAAAGTAGTTTTAACATATCTGAGCTCTGTATTTTTAAAATACTGTACCCAATGCATTCCCAAATTGCTGTTGATAAAGGTTTTCACTTAGTGATTTTAAAAGGAACTCGGGGCTCTTCCAGAGGTTTAATTCTGACGCAGTCGCCTGGACCCACCAGTCAATTAAGACCCCCAAGGAAAGAGCTTTCTTACATGTTAAAGCTGAGAGTAAGTAGAATAGCATTAAGAGAAAATAAGTAATAGTTCGATCTTGGAATTTGAAATTATTCTAAACTACTCAGGTAGTTTCAAAGGCCAGGCTTTGAAATGATCAGCAGCAACATATCAGGTATGTGAAAAAAAATAGATGATTATTTCAATGGATTGTTACCAAAATTTTCAAACGTTAAGGAACTGTAAATCGGTAACAGAATTAATGCACGTTTTTGAGTGACTTGCAGAGGTGTACATGTAAACTCACGCTAAAGTGAAATGTATGTAGCATATTGATACTACTATGCACTCCTCTTCTGTGATAGATCTGTTTTTAGTTTTGTTTTTCCAAAACTTATTTAACTTATGAGTTTGCTTCCCTTTAATACGATAGTTTCTACAAGTAGGTGAAAAACACTACTTTTAAATATAATAAACAAAAACTCATCACTTGTCAAAAACGTGTAAGACAATAAAGCCAGTTGCTGGGAAATGAATGATTCCGGGGGTCCTATGGCCATAGATGATTCGTTCTATCAAGGAGAGTTTCATTAACAGCCACCTAGAACAACTGAGACCGTTCTGTGGTCAGCTGGGCCTGGCAGCCTCTGGGGAGGTGGACTCGAAGCTGGTGCCGAGTGGTCTGCTCAGCGGGCCTGCGCTGCGGAACCCACTGCACCCTTAGTGGTGATGTTAATAAGCAGAGGGTCAGAGATTAATTCTATTTTCGGAGTTTTAAAGACGATTTGCCCCGAAAGGGCGCTTTGCCCAGGCTGGTTAGGGAGACTTGGGATACCGCCTGGCGTGGATGGAGGAGGCGATGAAGGGGACCTGGAAGTCAGCCCCTGTGCCTGGCGTGTAAGGCGATTACACAACTTCCCGGGGACGTGTTTTCTGTGAGCGCTTATCTTTCATGCCTGCCGAGCTAGGATTTTCCCCCTGCGGTGTAAGACATCTTTGCTTGGTCTCGGGAAGGCGCCTAACAGTTTGCCCCGGGTGGGGGTGTCCCGTGCTTTGCACAAATGCTCTCCGCTTGCCCCCCGGGTTCCTGCGCCCACCACTAACCCCGCCCTCCGGGGCCTCTTCACTCGCTGTCTCTGCTCCAGGCCTACTCCTCAGTCCCAGTCAGCAACATGAACTCGGGCCTGGGCTCCATGAACTCCATGAACACCTACATGACCATGAACACCATGACCACGAGCGGCAACATGACCCCGGCGTCCTTCAACATGTCCTACGCCAACCCGGGCCTGGGGGCCGGCCTGAGTCCCGGCGCCGTGGCTGGCATGCCGGGGGGCTCAGCGGGCGCCATGAACAGCATGACGGCGGCGGGCGTGACAGCCATGGGGACTGCGCTGAGCCCGGGCGGCATGGGCGCCATGGGCGCGCAGCCGGCGGCCTCCATGAACGGCCTGGGCCCCTACGCGGCCGCCATGAACCCGTGCATGAGCCCCATGGCGTACGCGCCGTCCAACCTGGGCCGCAGCCGCGCGGGCGGCGGTGGCGACGCCAAGACGTTCAAGCGCAGTTACCCGCACGCCAAGCCGCCCTACTCGTACATCTCGCTCATCACCATGGCCATCCAGCAGGCGCCCAGCAAGATGCTCACGCTGAGCGAGATCTACCAGTGGATCATGGACCTCTTCCCCTATTACCGGCAGAACCAGCAGCGCTGGCAAAACTCCATCCGCCACTCGCTCTCCTTCAATGACTGCTTCGTCAAGGTGGCGCGCTCCCCGGACAAGCCAGGCAAGGGCTCCTACTGGACGCTGCACCCGGACTCCGGCAACATGTTCGAGAACGGCTGCTACTTGCGCCGCCAGAAGCGCTTCAAGTGCGAGAAGCAGCCCGGGGCTGGCGGCGGCGGAGGGGGTGGGAGCGGGGGCGGCGGGGCTAAGGGTGGCCCTGAGAGCCGCAAGGACCCCTCGGGCGCCGCCAACCCCACCGCTGACTCGCCTCTTCATAGGGGCGTGCACGGTAAGGCGGGTCAGCTAGAGGGCGCGCCGGCCCCCGGGCCCGCCGCCAGCCCCCAGACTCTGGACCACAGTGGGGCTACGGCGACAGGGGGCGCCTCGGAGTTGAAGACTCCAGCCTCCTCGTCTGCGCCCCCCATAGGCTCCGGGCCCGGGGCACTGGCATCGGTGCCCCCCTCTCACCCGGCACATGGCCTGGCACCCCACGAGTCCCAGCTGCACCTGAAAGGGGATCCCCACTATTCCTTCAACCACCCCTTCTCTATCAACAACCTCATGTCCTCCTCGGAGCAGCAGCACAAGCTGGACTTCAAGGCATACGAGCAGGCACTGCAGTACTCGCCCTACGGCGCCACGTTGCCTGCCAGCTTGCCTCTCGGCAGCGCCTCAGTGGCCACCAGGAGCCCCATCGAGCCCTCAGCCCTGGAGCCCGCGTACTACCAAGGTGTGTATTCCAGACCCGTCCTAAACACTTCCTAGCTCCTGGGACTGGGGGTTTGTCTGGCATGGCCATGCTGGTAGCAGGAGAGAAAAAAATCAACAGCAAACAAAACCACATATATCAAACCAATAACAGCATAATAAAATCCTAACACCTCTTTTTATTTCGTTTTTCGTGCACAATCTTTCCCCAGTGCAAAGGACTGTTACTTTATTATTGTATTCAAAACTCGTTGTGTATTATTACAAAGACAACCAACCCCAAACCAACATTTTTTTTTCTGTGAAGTTCAATGAACCACAAGTGTATATATAAAATCCTCCTCCTTCCTTGCCCCCCTCCCTTTCCTCCTTCTTTCCCCTCCAGACAACATTCTAGTCTGTGCAGGTTTTATTTAACAAAAAAAGAAAAAAAGAAGAAGATGGTCAAGTTTGTAAAATATTTGTTTGTACTTTTTTCCCTCCTTACCTGATGCACCCCCACAAGTTTACAGGTCTGCGGCAATACTCTTAACCATAAGAATTGAAATGGTGAAGAAACAAGTAGACATTGGGCTCTTAAAAGTATTGAAAGACAATACTTTTGTTATGCAGCAAGACATAAATAGACTATAAACATCAGAGCCATTTGTTTTTCAGTTTACATTTCTGATACATTCAGATAGCAGATGTCTTTAAATGAAATACATATATGTACAATTATGCACATGCTCAGATATGTAGACATCCTCCATATATTTACATAACATATAGAGGTAATAGATAGGTGATATACATGCTACATTTTCAAGAGTTGCCTGACCAAGAAGTTACAAGGACCCCAACCCCCTTGTCCTCTTTATCTACATATGGACCTGGGAATCAATTCCTCAGGAATTGCCTTCCTCAAGAACTCTGCTCCTTGCTTTGCAGAGTGCCACGGTCATGTCATTCTGAGGTCACATAACATGTATAAAATTAGCTTCTATGTGTGTATGCCATTTGAAGAATATTTTTTCCAGGAAAAAAGGGAATATTACAATGTTGGAGGAGAGAGAAGTTATAGGAAGCGTATTTCAAAATTTGGTCCAAGATTCCAAAATCCTATTGATTGTGGCCATTTTAATTATTGCCATCGTGTGCTTGTTTCATCCAGTGTTAATGCACTTTCCACAGTTGGACATGGTATTAGTATAGCCAGACGGGTTTCATTATTATTCCTCTTTGCTTTTTCAATGTTAATTTATTGCATGGTTTATTCTTTTTCTTTACAGCCAAAATTGCTTTAAATGATGGTTAAAATTACAAATTAAAATGTTAATTTTTATCATGTGATTGTAATTAAAATATTTTGATTTAAATAACAAGAATAATACCAAATTTTAAGCATTGGAAAATGTTCTTGATCATTTGCAGTTAAGGAGTTTAAATAAATCAGATGTTAACAAAAAAGGATTTCTGTTATTCTCCTTCACTTAAATCCAAAATGGATATTCTGAATATGACATTTTTCAAATTTTGAAAATGAATATAAATGACAAAAAGGAAAATAATCTAAAACAATTGTTTTGTCTATGATTTTAATGAACATGTAGCCAGTAAAAGCAGTGAAAGAAACTGAAAGAAAACTGGTAGATAAGTTGATTTAATATTTCAAGAATTGAGATTTTATATTCCCAGTAATGTTTACTTCATTTTTTAAACATCGGCTTAAGCCTTCCATGTTTCCTTTGAGTTTTTCCATCCACTAGGAAATCAAATGTTGTTAATTTACCTTTCCCCCTTCCCCAACGTATCATTTTTCCTTTACCTGAGAAGTATTTGAGTGAGAATAAAATACCAGCTGTGGCTGATAAAATTGTCTACAACAGAGATGCTCGAGCCCTCTTCTCATTAAAAGAGAAACAAAACTTAGCTATCATAGTAGCTTTGGAGGGAGTGGGAAGGATGGGAGTTAATTTACTCCTGCAAGGGAAGCTTGTACCACCAGGACGTTTCAGGGTAGCTGCTATTTTGTATTTTGTGAAGATATTTTTTAAAATATTGTTCCTAAGAGCTTAAAATCGATTATTTGTTTGCCTTCTAAGCAGCTTTCAAATGCAACTTCACGCCCCATAGTTGCTTGGGATCACAAAATCATTAATCTCCTTTGATAGTAGCCTCACTTTCCAGTCCACCTATTTCTTTGTAAGTCTTGTTCGGATTGACATCAACAATAACAGCACCAGCCCGAGCAGAGGCCGAACTGCCTGATCCCTTGTGTATGAACTCCATCCTCACCAGGGCTTGAACTTGGGCAGCCTTTACTTTGATCGCCGCACTCCACATAGCAGACAAGATAAAAAGAGCTGTGTGAGTCGCTTAATTATCGCGTAATTGCCTCCCCAGACGAGAGAAGGGTGCCATGTAGCACTTGAGAAAAATCCAGAAATCTCACCCCCCCTTCCCCGCTCACTTCAGCTAATGAAAGGAGAAGGGGAGGGAAATTACTGGTTTGAGTAATTTCGAAACCTAATTTGGAGGCCTAGGAAGGACGTTAAAATCCCAAAGAGACGAAAAAGCTTTCAATCCCAACAGTAATTCATACTTATATAGGGTAAACGAATGTGGTTGGCAAATTCGAATTCCAGATATAATATAAAGGCGTGAGTTTAGGCCTCGGAATTTTACCCGGCCCCACTGAATCTAAGGCCTCTAACTTTTGTCCTGTCCCCTTCCTTTCTCCTCTTCAACATATCAGTAATATCAATGTCTTGAGCTTCAGTCTTACTCTCTTACTTGTGGGAGACTTTTTGTGGTTATGCAGGGGTCGGGGGCCGAGGAGCTACTTTGCAGACCTGCCTCGGAAGCTAGAACTGCGGGTCGCGGGGAGCGGGTTTTGCCTCGGCGCCCAGCTCCCGCCTCGTGGGCTCCCGCTCCCGCCTCGTGGGCTTCTCGCGGTTCCCAGACCGCGCACTCTGACACCTCTGGGCGACGCGATCTGCGACCCGCGCGTTAAGACTCCCAGGGCTGCTGGTCGCCGAGGAAGGCGGACAGAGCCGGACCGCAAGCATCTGGAGGTGACAAGTGCAGTTAGTTCTTCATTGTTTGAGCATTTTTCCCCTCCCAGCGAATAAATCTTCTGTTGAGCCTGAGACCTAAAAGTCAACAAAGAAGGCCAGCCGCCTCGCTACAGCTCCTACCGCCCCAGCGGTCGCAGTTGCCGCGGCTGCTCCCGCTGCGTAATCCCCTCCTCCGAAACCCCGACACACAAACGCGGCAGCGCCCGTGGCCGGGGCGCCGCGGCCCTGGGCCAGGAGGAAAACATCTGTGGTTCCGAGGGAGTGCGGGGACCCTTCCCGAGCGCGCTGCCTTCCTACGACTCCCGCCCTCTCCCCCTTTTTGTCTCCGTGTTTCCATATTCCTTCACCTCGGATGCGCCCGAAGAGGAGGCCAGGAAAGCGGGTGCTGACCGCTCAGCGCGGTCCCCCCGGCTCCCTTTACTTAGGAATTTCGCCCGACGTGGGGGAGGGGTCTTCCGAAGGGGGAGGGAGGGAGCGAGGAGGGGAAAACCTTCCAACTGATCCAAGTGTAAAGCTCCGGAGGCGCTCTGATCCACTGACTACTCCAGCGAGCAAACACTTTCAGAAAAAGAAAAACAAAAATGTTTGGGGAGTGAGTATAGTGCAGGGGAGGGGACCTTCAACTGTTACTTTCACCTTGCGTCTAGGAATAACAGCTCTGAAACATTTTTAACATGATAAAAAGAGGACACACCAAAGATAGAGAAGAAGAAAAGCTCACCAGTTCCAATTCGGCAGAAACACCCCAGAAGTGTTAGCGAGTAGAAGGCATCTCGCTCCGTCTTCTACATGATGGCTAATATAGTGTTTAAATCAAAGACAAAATTCAATTTCTTTTGTCCAGTCGTGACCTCCCTCATAGCAGAATAAACTGGTGAGAATTATTATGGGAGGAGAGATTAAAACAAACACAATCCTGTTAAAGTTCTTAACTTCTTTTTTCATCTTCTGAAGGCTAGATACCTGACTGATTTCACTGATAGTATAGAAAACATTTTTCTCAGAAGTCTAACAGATTTGAATAAGCAATAACAAAATAATTCCTAGAGTGATAAAAAATTTTTAAACCTTGTTGTTTTGGCATACTAAAAATTGGTCTCAATTCCACGAAAATGCTTATTAAATTTCTTTGCAAAAAAACTGCCATGATCAATACAAATTCCTTTCAATGTGGGCCAAAGTAGGAGACCTGTAGCCCAAATTAATTAACCTTTCCTCAAGATCAATTCGTTTTCTGTTGATTTAGCAGTAATATTGGAGAACATTTAGCTATAATGTATTTTAATGTGCTACCTTAATGTGTCAGGGAGAAAAAAACTCGCTGAAAAATAAAATTGCTTAAATTATTTAATAGATATTTAATACACTGGTAAAAGGTATTTTGCCTTCAAAAATTAAATGTTAAATGTTTATTTGAATTGTAGTAAAATGCGTTTTGCAACTAAATGGAGTTAAAATAATGCCTAATTACTTCAAGATAATTATGTGTGAAAGGTGATTATTTTTAAGCTACGTTGAGCTAAATAGGTAATCAAATTATAATGAAATTTAAAAATAAAATTTTCCCAAACAAATAATCATTAGCATCAATAGATACTCATAATAGCAAGAGTGTAAGAAAATGAAACAACTTGAAAGATTTTACAAACTTCCCGTTTAGAAACAGAAATCCATTTTGGGAGATAAAAGGTTTTATCACGTAGCCATTTATGCAAGTTTTATTTTCTACCCATGATGGTGTTCATTGTATCCAAATAACACTTAACAACACATTATTTTAAATCTCCTGTATTTTTCTTCCAAATAGTTGTTTGAGGGCACAATGGTTCCATGGCTTTTTCTCCTTTTAGCTCCCAGCCTAGTTTGCTTCATTGAACTTTGGCCAGCTCGGACTGCAGCCCTCACTTTTCCTCCCCCCTACCTCCAGCCGTCGTTTTAGCAAGCAATGTGTGGCTGGAAAATAGCCATGCAGGCAGTTCAATTTTAACTTGTAAAATGCATGCATTTTCCTCTTATAAACATTTTTAAACACCTGACAAGGGGGAAATCCTCACTTGCTACCTTTCTTTTTCTAACTTCCTCATTTCTCCGATTATGTTAGCTGTGACTATACAGTGTAAGAGCAAAGAACATAGAGTGAGCTCCCCTCCCCCTTGCAGCCCCAGAAAGTGAGGAGCGTCCTTTCTTCTAAATGCCACCTCATGACATTTTGGGGTTCTCTTAGTTCTAGTCATCTTAGAGTACAGAAGCAAAATATTCTCCCTAAAAATCCAGGAAGGAAACGGTTTAACTGGAATCACGATCGAGGAGTTCAAATCCAGGTGGGATGCTGGTCAAGGCACTGGTGAAATTAAGTTCAGAACCCGGCCAGTGACACCAAGGGAAACCTGATTCAGACTTTTCATTGTGAGGTTGCTTTGGGTTGACTTTCTACTTCTCTAAACTCCTCTTCAAGCTTACACATCAGGGTTTTTCTTTTTTTCCGGAAACCAAGAAAAACAACCTGGAAATCTCCCCCCCGCCCCCCCAAAAAGGATTGCCTGGAAACAGGGAACAATTAATTAAACTGGAAACCTCCTTAGTTTCTCCCCCTGGCCCCTATGAAAGTTGTTACTCCTTTGCTCGTGTATTCATGTCTTGGGCTAGTACTTTTTGTTTCCCTTACAGCAAGGAATTATTTTAAAACACAAACAATTTAATGAGAAAAATGTAAGGGGCTTTGCAGTGGTTTGTTTCATTTATATATTTAATTTTAAGGGTCCATTATACTCGAGGGAGGAGATAGGCGCGCGCCCAGTGCAGTGCTCTTGGAGAGCTGATTTTCTTTGCATGACTCAGGTGACTTGGGCTTTTTTGGAACGTTCCCCTAGCTCTGGGTCCCGCCTGGGAGGCTTGTGCTTTACTCCTGCAGCCCAGCTATAAACGTCCAGCCCAACAGCCGCTCAACCCCAAGCGCCAACTCCCGCCGCATCCTGCACCGCTTTTGCTAGGTGAAGGCCGATTCACTAGCTAAACTGCAATGAGCCGTGTTGTGACGCAGGGCATCGTCCAGGTTTCCTCGCCTCTCCCTGGAGTCACACTGCCTTCTGCTGACACGCGCTTCCTTTGTGTTATGCCTGGCTGATATATTAATGGGGCGGATAACCCGGATCCTTCGAGGAGGGGAGGAGGGAGCTGGAGATGGGGAGGGCGGGGAAGGGAACCGAACGGCTCTGGTTGCTGACCCTTGGGCCAAGGAGCTCAGAGGCGGCCCGGGGATGGGGAGCGAATCGAGGTAGGGCAAGTTCACAATGGAGGCACTGAAAGTTAATTTAAATGCCTGCAACAAGTTTTAGAAAAGGTGACCTGACGCTAATGCGCTGTCGTGTGCTCAGAACTGCGCGGCCAGACGCCGCGGAAGCTCGAGAAACTGTCCCTCTGGCGGAGCGGCCGCGCGCTTGCTGCTGTCTCCGCCTCCCCCATCCCACCCCGCCGCGGCCCTGAGCTCCGCCGCGCTGCGCCGGTGCGAGTCACAGGTGAAAATTCCTAGCTGTGAGTCCTACGAATGCGCCTCTTTGAGCTGTACACCTTCGCAGACACAGACTCATCAAGCTCTAGCCAAGCCAGCCACTTTAGATGCTGGGTCCCGGTGGTTAAAAATAAAAATTTCAACCAGCCTGGCCCACTGCCTTCAAAGAGAGCCCGGCTTCCCCCACCGCACCTCACCCCGCCCCAGTGGGCAGTCTGGCCCCCCAGCCAGAGGTTTTAACCCGACCAGCCGTAGACGGAACCCTTGCGCTCTGCCACGAGGTGGGCGCGAGGAACAGGGATGCCAGCCCGGAGGCCTGAGGCCCGGGGTCGCCGCCCCTGGGTGCGGACCTTGTCTCGGGTCCGGGCGCCCTCCCCGCCGGGCCTGCGGCCTCGCCTGCCAGACGGTGCACGGGCATCCGGAGACATATGCTGCCCGCAGGCCGCGCGGCCCGACGTGGTGCTCATTGCCGAGGCGGTTCTCAGCTCATCAAAAGCCCGGGCTTTCTTCAGCCGTATGGGCCGCGAGGTGAACAACAATGCTCGGGCCCCTTCACTTCAAAAGCTGCGATCAGGGGAAAGGCTCCCCCAGAGAATTTTTTTTCTCCTCAGCCTTTCATTCCTGGTTTGAAAAAAAAAAAGGCATCAGCAACTCCAAGGCCCGGGCGAGCCTAATGCCCTTTGATGGGGATTGAATTCATTATCTCCAATAACACAATTGTGCTTGGCCAACGAAAAGAGCAAAGCAAGGCTCTATTCCGCCCGAGGGGCTCGGCGGGGCGGGGCAGACGGGCCAGAAGCGCTCCTGGGGACCCGCACGGAGACGCAGTCTCGGCCCGCCCGGCGGCCTGCGGCGCCCCCTGGGCGCGGGGGGCGCGGGCCCGTCCGGAGGCTGCAGGAGCAGGGGCGCCGCCCGCGGAGGGGAGGCCGCGCGGGGAGGCGGGGCGGCTTTCTGGTTTGACTTATTTTTCGTTTCTCCCTTTGAAACTATCCCCCGAGGGCGGCCCCCGCAGACTGGGTGTTTGCTCTCCTCCCTCCCTGCCTCCAGCTGCGATGCAGTCCCTGGCGCCCAGGGCGCGCTGGGCAGGTGGGCCCCCGGTTGAGCACTCCAGGCTCTCCACATCCCGGCCGCGCCACCCAATCCTGGTGCCCTGGGCTTGGAGCCAGCTTTACTTCGAACCTAGCACGGATAAACCGGGCCCCCTCAGCTCAGGCTCTCCCCATTCGCTTCCACGCCAGCCGTAAAGGAAAGGCGCCCCAAGAGCCTGAGCTGGGATCGCGGCACACCATGTCCGGCCCCTTGGTACTGGGGTCCGGTCGCCGGGCCTGATGCCTCGTCCACTTCGCTCCTGGCCCCGTGGACACTGCCCCGGACCGAGACCCGTCACGAATGCCTCCTCCCGGGTTCCACCGCCATCCCTGCCCTTTCAGCCACCTCTAGCCCCTGCTTCTCTGCTCTCCTGAATGTATGGAGGTGAAAACAGACTAAGACATTGCGTCCTTTGACCTTGGGGGGAGAAGGGAGAGAGAGGAGAGAGAGAGATTGATTTTGAATCCCTAAGAATCATGATCAAAGAAGACTTCTCTATGTAGCTTTGTAGCTAAAATACCAGTTTAAGTCATTACTGAGCATGCTTCCTACACAACCCTACTTTCCCCCTCATCCATTACTGGGGACGGTATGTATTGTGGTTTTATTTCAGTCAGATAAAGAATAATAATAAAAACAATTTATAGAGCTTAAAAAAAAAAACACTTAGGAATAGGAATGCTCTGCAGTAGTGTCTGAGGATTGGTTGTTCCTCACCAATTAGTCATGACTTTCCCAACCTTCAAGCAATCCACTCTTCCTTCACCTTATGAGAATTAGAGCCAGCACACGTATGCTATAGGAAGTATATGTAGAGAGCTCTGGATAGATACCTGTGCGTGTTCACACTAGTAGATGTACTGGCTTCGAGGAGCATCCACCAGACCTTCCCATGTACAAGAATGTCCTGAAAGCAAGAAAGCAATAAATCGAGTGATCTAAGACTTTCAATGAGGCACTGTTCTCATCAGGAGATACAGGAATTTAGTTATTTACTTCTCTTCAGCATAAAATAGAGTAACCTTTACAAATTTAGCCCATGGAACTCTGACCGTAGTTTTTCAATTTTTAGGCTTAGGCACTGGGGTGGGGGTGGGGAGAGAAAACATCCCATTGTGGTAGGTAAGATTAAAGAGAAAGACTTCAGTTCTTCCTTCCTTTTTAAAAAATTTCTTTTTGTCTTATAGAGCAGCATCCTGAATGTAACTTACACTAAAACACAAACTTACGTTTGTGAAGTCTTTATGGTTTTCATTTGCCTCAAAAAGGATGTAAAACATTTACCTTGCTGATATTCCAAGTGTCTAATAAAGAAGTCTATGGGAAATTCTATTCTTCAGATAAGTTTTAAAGTCCAGATACTACAGGTTATCAAAAACCCAGTGACTTCTCTTTTGGACACTTAGTACACTTTTTATTAACTTATTAAAAATAGGTTTGAATCTTGGTGACTCATTCACTTATAGTGCAGTGACTTACTTCAGTCACCTTTTATAAAATGTCTTTTGCAACATCAAGTGCAGGTTTAATCTTTGTCTTGAATTGTGGCACACATACCCCACACCTGGTGGACTGCTGTGCTTCCTTTGCATATTCATTATCACATGCTTAGAAATACTGGGAAGAGAAAGGCATTTACACAGGGTAAAGATGGCACTGATTTAGATTTTTACATATTAACAATTTGAATAAGAGTTTAACAAAATATGAATGATCAGAATAAGTTACATGTAGGTATAGCTATTTGGGAATTAATTTTCATGATATTTTGAGGACTTCAGACTAACCACTTTGGACCCAGTGTAAGAACTATTCCCTGAATAATGATATGTTCAAAACAACCACCAAAAAATCATTAATTCTGACATATATCCACCAGACCACAGAAGCTACAGGACAGTTGTGTGGTTTATTCCATAAACAATTTGTCTAGTGTCAGAGCACACATAAGGATTATGTGGCTTCAGGTCAGCAGGGCCCCATAGGATGGATGAATTACTAAACAAAAGATACCATGATTTTTGTGTAGATATCTTTGGCCATGGAACAGAATTAGGAGGGAAAGAGATGCAAGCATTTCAACAGAAATGAGAATTCGGTGTTATCTAAAGTGCAACCCCAAAGTACATTTCAGCCTTGAGATTCACTGAATCGTGGGGCCACAGAAAACAGTGATGGAAAAGACCCCTTATGTCTCCTACTTCACTCATCTGCAAGATCACTCCCCTCAGGCTGTTCTCAAGCCAGATCCAGAATAGACTGAAATATCAAGAATTGAAAGACTCTAATTTCTTGAGTTTATCTATGTAATGGAGGAGCTCTATATTCATGGTGACCAACATTTTACCAACTGAATATTTTCTCTGATATTAAGGCAAAATTGTATTACGTTTTACGTATGCTTCTTTGAGGGTCCATTTTTATTAGGTCTCAAACCTGTTTCAGATATCTGAATGCTTGTCTCTATTTATTTAGCTAATCTATACACATTTACTTTCTTTAGTTTCTGCCTAAGATTGATCTAAATAAAACACTCAGATGGAAAACACCTTTAATGTGGAAAAGCATTTGATTTTCTATTCTTAATGTTAAGGGGGAAAAGTGAAGTTAATGTTCAAATTCCTTTGAATGATATTAGCATTATAAACACAAGACTTGGTCCGTTTGTGAGATGTCACTCAAATGCTAGGTCATACAGCCTCTTTACCTTTTAAGTGTAATTTATATGAAGTCATAGGATTTCAACTTCTTAAAACATGGTAAATTCTTAAATTATAAGAAAAAAAAATCCCTAGAAACCAGTTGAGAATTGGTTTATTTAGAAGAAATACTGTTCCTCATACTGGGGAGATTTCAGAGTATTTGTTACTTATGACCCAGAGATTCACATGTGGCCTATCAGGAATATATTATGTTAGAATTTTATATATTAATAGTAAATAGACCAAGGCAGTTCATTGTAAAACTTCTAAAGAGAAGTAAAACTTTTATATTTCAGTTCCAGAGATTCAGACACTGGAGCCGGAAGCTGCATTATGATTTGAAGTCTCAGACTCAGAACTGAACTCTGGACTTCCGGCGTGCTGAACAACTCTCCCACCCTCCGTACAGGGACCATGCCGTGCCAAGGATTAACCCCTCACATGGCACCTGTCTCTTAAGTTACAACAGCTCCACTGAGTCAGGCAACTAGAAAGTAAATGCTTATTTAATCTGACAAATAATTCACTTTGGAAGTACAATCATTAAAGAACAGGTTGTGAGTTAAGCAGAGAGAGGAAATGAAAAATACTGAGAAATGATCTCCAATGCATTCCATTCACCTATCTCATCTTATAAAATAGAATAGGTGAAAGGGAAAATTGGAATTGTAATCAAAACGAAAGGTTGTAGGGCTTCCAATGATTCAGAGAGTAACATTAAGAAGTTATGTAATACTATTATAATCCATATAAATCCATTGAATACAAAGTTGCAAAAACATTAGCTTCCCTCCAATTGGCCATTGAGTCCCGAGAAGGACAAATTCTACCCAATTCTTGATGAGTGTGATATAACAAGTGGCAGTGTTGGGTTTTATTGAACTCCCTGCATAATGAGTGCAACTTTAAAAATATTCAAAGAGCCTTCTTAAGTAAAGTAAATTCTGGTTTTTTCCCAGGATTTGTAGTAAAAATATATTTTAAAGTCTTACATTCACTTACAATTGTTACCAGACGATGCTGTTTGTGGGATAATCTGAGATTTTAATAATAAAGCACAAATTAACAGAGTATAACTAAGCCCTTTCCATTTTTAGTCTTACTCTCAGCAAGGGTGTAGTAGCCAGTGTTCAACCTGAAATATAAAACATGTGGAACGTGGTGAGATTCTTCTCAACTATACTCAAGACCATTAACATTGGATTTGTCATGAGAGGTAACACACAATGATTACCCTGCTCTGATTAAAACAAATTTTTAAAGTGGTTTTAACTCAGGAGGGCAACTTGTTTTCAAGAAGAACAGAAAACAGAGGTTTTCAGGCAAATGTAAGTGATGAACAGATGAAGGGAACAGGGAGGAAGGAGAAGCACCATAGCAGAAGCAGCAGAAGGTGTTAGGTCATGTATAGACTCAGACCAGGGGACCGAGGGAGTGAGAGATGGGACAGAAGCAAATTAATAGTTAGAGAGAGCTAGACAGAGTGTGCTGAGGAAGGGCCAGGCATGAAAAGATTTGGTGTTGTCATAGCAACGGGCTCAGCCCTGCTCCCCCTGAAGCACATTCAGCTCTGAGCTGCCGGAACACGTTTTTAATTAAAGCGTATAAAAGTTGTTTTGTAAGGACTTCTCCTCATCCGATAGATTTCAAAATGGTTAATCAGGCTTCATCTCCTTTTGATGCTCACAAGAGCATGGGCTACAGCAGGCACAGAAACTGCTGCTGCTACTGCCGCTGTTAAGTGAGTTATCTCTCAATCACACCTAATACCAGGAATGAGCAAGGCATCTAGTTATTTAGATACACAAAAATAGAGAATTCAAGTGGGAGTGAGGAGTCCATTTCTATGGTTGTGGGTGGAGCGCTAATTTTCTTTGCTCTGGATACTATGCAACTCAGCCTTCTACATGGCTATTGTTCCTAGTTGATGTTCTATTTAGCTTTTGAAAACAGCAAGATTTTTTTTTCCCTTTTGGGAGACACAGTCCAAAAGCCAAAATAAAGGTTACAAATTATTTGTATCAAATAATATTTAACCTAGCATGGGTATAACAAAAAAAGTTTGGTTTTACCACTCACATAAAAAGATGGCAACTCATCCCTTTTTTTTTTTTTTGAGAATAAAAGAACTCTCACTTCTAAATCCTCCATGAATTCATGATACACAGTAACAGTTGCATTTAGTTCTTGGATAAAATAGTCAAAATCAGCATTTGTTGATTCACTGAACAACTGCTTAGATGAGTTAAACTTTCTCTGGGCTTTTTCATATCCCTTGTTCCCAAACCTTGGCAGATAATCTTGTTTCTAACTTTACTTTAAAAAAAAAAGAGAGAGAGAGAGTTGATTTTATCTGTCATCCATTCCTTCATCTATCCTATATTCCAACTCAACATTTCTACCTCTGTACCAATAAATCCTGCATTAAGTTCAGGAGGAGGAGTCTTGCCTCTTCTCTGAGACAAACATATCCACTAAACAATTTTACCAAACACCAACATTAGACAAGGCCACTCTATGGCCATACAGAAGTGAGACAAAAACAAGACCACATTATAGTTTTGTCTAAGCACAGATAAAAACCAGGTCGCTGTGTAAACCACAAAAATAGCAAACATCCCCGCCCCCATACCAGCTAATAGGAGTAACTGTTGCTTCTTTACAAATTAGAGTTTTAGCTTTGTTTTAATCTTCTTTCCTAGATAAGATTTAAGATACTCAATCATAGAATTATTCCTGCAGACATCTTCCAATCCAACATCTCACTTTTTTGAACCCTCCCCCAAATCACCTTACGCAAGCCCCACTCCTATAGAAAGTTCTTTCTAACACCCTCTTACTGAAATGCCACACAGTTCCCCATGGTGTGTGGTCTTCCTTATTTGTAACAAGCAATAAACCCAACTTATTCAACTATAGGTATGTCCCTAATAGTCTGGCTACAGGACATTGACAGGCCTTTTGTTCCTTTGTTTCATGGCTTGAACTATCACGTAGCAAGCTAAAAGTTTATCCCTGTCCTTTAACAAAAACTCCCATCTTATTTCTATACCTGTCTGCAAGATATTTCCATGAATATTAAATATAGTTAAATTAAAGCAACACATTCCTCCCAGTAATAATGCACCTCTCCTGACTTCCATATTTTTTCTCACTCCCTTTAGTCATTCAGGCTTGAAAAGTCACAGTCATCATTGACTTGTCTCTCTCATTGCCCAAACATCCACAATAATTCCCATTACCCCAACCTCTTCTTCCTTAAGATTCCAAAGGTCACAATTTTACTCCATACTACTGCCCACTGTCTGTTAAAATGGCCTCCAGATTCTCTTTCGACAGTTTTTGTCTGTACACCATTACTGGCCCAATATTCCTGAACAATAGCTTTCAGTGAATACAAATAAGTCCTAACCGCTTGAGGCCAGAGTTTCCAAAGGGGTAAAATTACAAATTACATGTGGATAACCAGCATGATTTTCTTCCCTAAGAAAACATAATGTTATTTTAGGCTGCACACATGGAATGGGGAAAGCGAGAAGGCACTGGTCATCACAGGATTATGTTTCATGTGTTGGGATCTATACTCTGAGGAATACAGAAAAAGTGAGGTGCATTTAGAAGATTCTAAATATATCTAAAGATATTTAGAAGATAGGGGTGAGAACTAAACCATGCCTTGTGAAGGGTGGCTTAGACGGAGGATGTTTGGCCACAGAATAAAACAGTTCTGTTACAATCGGAAGATATTGTAGTTATTTCTAGCATGCGTGAGAGAGACTAGTATTATTTATTTTATGTGATTACAGAAGGTAGAATTAGGGCCAGAGGGTAGAAATTAGAGAATTAATGATTACAGCCCATATGAAGACATTTGTAACACAGTTATAGACTGAGTAGGTTACCTCAGGAAATAGTGAACTTTCCAACACAGAACATTGAAGGGTAGACTAGATGACTACTTGGAAAAACATTTCCCTCAAATTTGTGCTTTATTCACTTACCTGTGGTCATTTGACTTTCAATTACGATAGATATGTCTGTTTTGAACTAATGTGCTTCTCATATATTTATCCTGTTTGGTGCTCTCATTCCTTCCTACATCATCACGATTCCATGTATGATCATTTTCCGTTTGTTGAATCAACTTCGTTTAGGAGATCTCTTTTAGTGGAATTCTGCTTGTGATGGTCGTTCACTTTTTGCTGGGCATTTAATTCCATATTGTTGATTTTTTTTTATTTTTAACACTTTAAAGATACCATTTCACTTTTTTTCTGGTTTCTGTTTCTCTGAGAAGTCAGCTGTCAGACTTATTCCTATTATTTTGAAAGTAATATGTGTTTTTATTCTATTTTTGTTTTCTTTTTTGAGTCTCCAGTAGTTCCAACGTCTGGGTCATCTCTAGGTTCAGTTCTGTTGGCTATTTTATCTTTTCATATGGGTCTTTTTTCTTTTTTGCTTTTTAATGTGTCTCATTTTAAAAAATTAAATGCCAGATATTGTGTGTAAAAGAACAGTAGAGGCTGAGGTAAATGTCCAAAATTGGAATACCCCTTCCTCTGTCAGGCCATTAGTGTAGAGATTTGAGTCAACATAGTCAGCATTTGTGTTGAATTGGGTTTTGTTGTTGCCATAGTTATCTTCAGTGTACAACACACTTGAAATTCCTCCACTGGTGGGCTGGACTGCCACTACCTTGTGCTTACTGTGAGGCCTGGAGTATAGGAGGGTTTTTTCCCTCAGTTTCCCTGCTCCACCCTCAGATTTCAGCAGATTCTCTATGTCTGCAGAATAGAAGGAGATGCAGGGCTCCTGATGGGGGCAGAGTGGGGTTTCCTAGCTCTCTTGCTCCCTTCTCAGTTTTAGGCAAGCCATGTGCGCTTGAGCCTCCTCCAGTGGCTGATCGTCTTTGCTTCTTAATCAGTGTTGGGTCTAGAGCAGGTTCCCTGTGCCTTCCTCCAAACTTTACCTTGTATTAGTGGGTGTCTGAGTTGTGAATGAATTTCTTGCATCTTTCCAAGTATCAAGCAACCTTTGCTTGGGCTTAGGGGGTGAGATGTTTCCTGCCCACCCACCCCCACCCCAGTGGCAGACAGCTTTTGCCTCATGTCAAAGCAAAGGCAGATCCAGGGTATGGGCAGATTTCTTGCATCTCTCCACTTGGTCGATGTTTTTTGCTTCAAATCAGTGGAGGGCCCAGTGTAGATGGGTTTTATCTCTGTTCCTAGCTGCATACCTGTTCCTACCCATGGCCATTCACCACCTTGCATTGCAAAGGGGCTTGCAACTTGGATGGGCTTCTCCAGGCATTCCTACTCTACTCTCAAACCCTGCACAAATCTGTCATTGGCAAGGAGACTCAGGTCCTTGCTCTGCTCTCAGTCTTCCTCATGAGTCCTCAGTGGAGGCTCAAGAAAGAGTGTTGGTGAGTGTGGGCAAACTCCCCCTGTGCTCTGGGGCTCCCAGGGATTCTGAACTGTCATAATGGTCCACCGGCACCTTTAAGGCTTTGTTAGCTTTTTGTTTTCTTCTTACCCATTTTATGGCTACCACATTTCTCCCATGCTCTGCCAAAAATGAAATAATTCATGTGTCCTATTTCTCCTCAGAGGGGCTCATCCCCACCTGGTTGCCTTGTGACTTCAGCTCTCTGATGGGCTAGAAAATTAAGATTTTGTACATAATCATTTTTTTCTTTATACTTAAGGCAGGTGTGATATTTCCCTGTGGTTTTCTGTATCCTCAGTGGAAGTAGAGCTGTCTCTCTGGCTGCTTTTAAGATTTATCTACTTGTATTTTTTTTTTTTTTTTTAGCGGTTTTACTACAATGTGCCTAGCTTTTTTTTTAGTGTTTTGGAATCTCTTGATTCAGCGGCATGATATCATTCATCCGTTTTCGAAAATTCTTGGTCAATATCTCTTCAAATATTCATTCTACTGCATTTTTGTTTTGTCCGGGGACTCCAATTACATACATTAAACCTTTTACTGTGTCCCATATGTCTTTTACAATATTTTGTAGATTTTCCATCATTTTTTCTTTTTCTTCTTGAATTTGGATATTTTTCACTGGCCTCTTTTTCAGTTCCTGGATCCACTTTTCTGCTGAGTCTAATCTTCTACTAAAATCATTCATTGAATTACTAAATTAGTTCTTATATTTTTCAGTTCCAGAATTTTCATTTAATTTTTTTAAATTTCCATTTTAAAATCAATTTTATTGAACATATTTGATCATAATTATTTTAAAGTCTGTGTTTGATAACTAATATCTGATTCACTTGTGGGTCTGTTTCTATTTTGTTTTTTTGTTTGTCTTAATTTTTTTTGGTCATTTAGCTTTATTTTCTGGTATGCCTAGTAATTTTTAATGGAATGATAAATATTGTGTATGAAAAGAGTGAGAGTTTTAGCTTTCTCTACCAAGATTTTAAATTTTTTTACAGTTTGGGAAGACCACCTTGGCATAGTTGAGGCTGATTTACTTACAATTTGTCCATACTTCTACAGCATAGCTTTTCCAGGATCTGAATCAAAAGCTGAGTCTCTCTTCTTTGGTGAGATTTGCACTCCAATTTTTGTCTCCTCAGAATCATAAAACTGACAAATTCTCTCCTTAGATTTTCATTTTCTTAGTATTTTTTACTTGATTTCTCTGTGTCTTGAGTTTAGCCTATTAGAAATCAGAAAATGCCTTGAGGGAAAATTGCACATAGAATGTTGGTCTCAACTGTCTGTAGTACTCATCTCTGAATGTTAGCCCCTCATGTCATAGCTGCTTAATTTAACCCTGAACTCCATTTTTGGTTTCCTCCGCTCAGTGTAACTGCCACAAACTCATGAATGCTGCATTTGGTATGCCTCTAGGCCCCAAGCCTTGAATCAGCAAAATTCCCAAGGCGAAAACACAGCTGTGAACGCAGGATTCACCTCAAAGTGTTTTTCTTCTCTCCAGGAGATTGGTCCCTCAGGTCCTGGCTGCACTGGTGGTTCTCCAGAGCTTTCAGATTTTGTTTTGTTTTGCTTTGTATTTTGCCCAAGTTTTATAGCTATTCTCAGTGAGTGAATTAATATGATCTAGTAACTTTGTTATAGTCAGAAGCAGAAGACATTTCCTTATTATATTCTAAACCTGAGTCCCTACCCATCAAGTCTTAGTGATTCCTATGAGGTCCCCTTAATTACGTGTGCTCAAGCCTCAAATTCACCTTCTTATCCTTATTTTATGGCTTGGCATATATTTGAGGTCAAAGTTATGGTAGCATTTATTTTTTGGTAAACTTTGATTAGTCAACGAAGATCATCTAGTTATATTTTGTAATTCTAGAAGAGTTGAAGATTTTAGTACTATTTAATTTAGTATGTTTGTTTTACCTAAAGGGCAGAAAACCACAGATTAACATCATCATGAAGAGCAAACCTTCACACTTAGAACACAGATCAGTATACAGGATTCCTGCTGGAGTTTATAGAGTTTGAATGAGATAATGTCGATAGTGGAGTACTCTTTTAAAGAGGTAAGTTGGATATATACATATTTGACTCAAATTATTAATAATATAGTAGTTGAACAACATTATAGGAACTAAGGGCAGTGATATACAAATCTAGGTTAATCAAAAAACTCTCCTGAAAATGTATTTTAACCTGGGTTCTACAGAGCTGGAGTGGTAGTCCACCATGCTGGTGGAAATGAAGAGGTAGAATATTCTAGAATGACATTTTAAGTTAAAGATTGTTGCAAATAGAAGAAAGAGGATTAGGAAAGAAATGGAAATGTTTTAGTATGAAACAGTTTTAAAATGTCTACTGGAAGGGGAGAAATTTGAAAAGGAATATAATCTCAATCTATATTCAAAGGTAATACATGTAATACAGATGGAAAGAAGGAAGACAGTGGGGTCGAGCGAACCTTTTTAGAAGGAAGTTATAGCATGGTCATCAGCCAAGTGAGTAGTAATGGAGACAAAGTGGCAGGATTTGATTAATACTATAACTTGCAGAATCAGTGGAATGGATGGAGCTGAGGACAGGGAAGAGTTTAAGAGAATAGATAAAAGAAAGCTAAATACCATTTTTAAAAATGCCATTGTAAAACATTTAAGATGAGAAAGTGTCAAATAGCATTCTTGCAGATAATGATAGAAGGGAAATTCACAGCAAGGAGAATAAAAGATTTGGGTGCTATGTTTGCCTTATTGAATATCAGGGATGAATCTCCATTTGAGATTAATTTATTCATTAATAGATACAACATATTTGTTGAACACTTACTATGTGTAAAGCATTGTAACTTATAGAGTTATAAAAGATGATCTTTAATCTCAAAGAAATTATAGTCTGGTAGCAGTGATGAGATAAAACATGAATAACAATGGGAAAAAGAGAAAATGGCCATTTCAGTTTCTGGCATATAGAGGTGCTCAATACACCTTGCTCAATACACGTGCTTTGTTGAATGAATATATGAATGAATGAATGAATGGTATAGGGAGGCACGTATACTAAGAGTTGAGAAGAAAAATTATTTATGTGTGGAAAGATCAAAAAAGTTTTTTTATAGGGAATATGACAACTGAACAAGACCATAAATGTCAGATAGGATTTAGATATGAGATTGCAGGGAGGGGACAATTCCAGGTAGAGGTAACAGTATGAGGAATTGGAAGCCAGAAAGTTCAGGGTGCATATAGGTGACACTGAAGCATGAGAGAGGAGGTCACAGGAAGATAAAGCTGAGAAAGTAGGCTGGAACAGAAGTCTGGAGGACTTTAAATGCTCTAAGAGATTTGGAGTTTATACAGTAGGTAATTGTTAACATTAGAAAGATAATGTGTGGATAATAAAATATTTGAATCACTTGAGATATGGTTAGAGATATAAAAAGAAGTTATCAGAAAGACAGGAGAGGAAGGAAAGAGAAACTTTCATCTAGGTGTACTCGGCAATTGAGACTGTGAAGCTCCAGAGTAGAAAAAAGGAATAGAAGAATTGGATTCAAAGACATTCATAATGCAAAGGAATACCTATGACCCTCCTTCAAGTGCTAAGGTTCTTGCTGGAAGGATTAATGTTATTGAGTTTGTATAAATGGAATGCAAGTATTCACTAAAACCCAGAAAAAAAATCCATTGCTATCATTAGCACTTAATTATGCTATGCAATATGAAATTCCTTATTAAATCTTTTCTCCTTTTGGAGGTCTTCCTTACTTTCATGGGCAGGGCAAGATGCCCTTTCACTTGTTCTGAGTTTACCTCTATCATGGCACCTACTATACTGTATTATAATTATTTAACGCTATACAAATTCTCTCTGGATCATGATTTCCATGAGGTCAGAGACTGTGTCTTTTCAACTTTGTATCCCTCGCACCAGCTATGGTAATGCCTGAATTATTAATAAACACAAACAATAAACTTCTCCCGATTATCTCATTCAATCCTCCCTGCAAGATATAATTTTAGAAAAAATCCTAAAGATTTCCAAATATGATCAGAACAGAAACTTTGCTGAGGACTTCTGAATATAACCAGAACAGAAACGTTTCCCCTGAGAATATTAATTTTACCTTTCCTTGTACTGTACATTATTTGTATATCAGTAACTTATTAATATATTAATAAGGCTTAGATGTTTTACAGTTGGTCCTCTTGTCCCCTAACCTTCACCCACTGCCACAGTTTCTTATCCATACTTCTTGCAACTCTATAATATTGAGATTTCACTAGGTAAGGACTATTTAGATTTAGCTAAATATTTTAAGTGTCTCCTATGAGATTTGAAGATAAATAATAATCAATAAAATACTATCCATCAACAAACTTAGTATTTTTTATTTCTACTTTTATCTGACATGGTTTTGTCTAGTAATACAGCTCTTGGTTAAGTAATATTGCTCATGGTCAATAAAGAAGCTCAGTATTTTATTATTCTAAATTGTTTTGCCACATCCTTTCATCTTTGAAATTTAACAGTCATTGATACATGTAACGGTTTGGAGTTATCTTTGGTTCTTTCTCTTCCTTTTGCTCCCTTATTGTCAAATTGTTTCTTCCCATCATCCTACAAAGCCCACATCTTTCATTCTTTTCTTTGGTTCTGGTTAACACCTGACTTTTCAACCTTATATCATACTTACCTATCTTCACTTCTTTCATTGTCTTGTTCATCTATTATTTTGACCATTTTATTCCTGTGAAAGGTCTTCCTGTGACTATCTTATGGTGGGACCATGAATGAATGGTGTAATTACATAGGCATCTACACATGCCGTGAAGATAATCATCCAAAATCATCCTTGGAAAAATTTGGGGGCAGCGTTTAGTAAGGCAACAAGAGGTACAGGGCTGTTATCTTTTAAGAAAATTTGTATCAGATTAGTATCAAATGCAGTACAAAGTCCAAGAGAACCAAGGACTTATTAAAGTCTAAGAGGTAAATAATTCAAATTATCAACTCATTATTGCTCCAAGTGAGTTTGTAATTTCCAAGAAAAAACCTGGTACATGTTAGGAGGTTTTGGTTTTTTTTTTATTTCTTTGATTCCCAGTGCTTTGCTAAGAATTTAAATAACAATGATAGTATATAATCAAGTGCTAACAAGTGGCAGAGACTAAGCTTCAATGATCATCATATGAGGGTTGGTTGGGGTGGAACAAATATATATCGGTGGGGCTGAGATGGGGAACAATGATATCCTGATTTGATGTTACTTGTGATAAAGGTCCTAATTTCCTAAATGTATTTTGTATATACTTCATATTAAAAATACATGTCCATCAAACTAATTTCAATATTATTGTTTAAATGAAGTATGAGATAAGGAACTATGTCACCAAAGGAATCTGTAAATGCTTTGCTCTGAATTTTTTCCTTTTTTGCTAAGAAATTTTCAATTTAATAATACTGAGGATAGTTATTTTGAGAGGCATTGAATACAGGTACATTTTAAGATCATGTTCCTTTCTTAGAACAAATGAATATCTAAGATCATACTTGAATTTAGTTTGTGATTTTTCTTTAATGTAACAAAAATCAATAAAGGAAAATCATTTGGATGATTACAAGTTTGTTGGTAGATGATATTAAAGAAACATCAAACATTTATATAAGCAGTGTTTTTTAATGTCAAATTAAAATATTTTCTTTTTCACATACTTTCCTTGATGCTTATAAACAACTAGGCTGTTGTTTATAAGGGGCAACAGTAACAGAGGTTCTGCTTTTGCTTTTGAAAAGGAGCACTGGAGCATCACTGGGTTTTAGATAGTAGGAAGCATTACAAAGACTTTGCAAACAGACTGAAGGAAAACAGAGGTGGAAACTTGGTCTTTCAAATAGTACCTCATCATTATTCCTAATGT
This sequence comes from Propithecus coquereli, assembly GCF_000956105.1. Taxonomy (NCBI): domain Eukaryota; kingdom Metazoa; phylum Chordata; class Mammalia; order Primates; family Indriidae; genus Propithecus; species Propithecus coquereli. The sequence goes on along the minus strand of NW_012135636.1, from coordinate 2,838,403 downwards.
AAACTTTTCTTAATTCTAATTATTCTTTACTTCTAATAGAGTGCCAACTATATGTACATGACAATGTTTGCTAGTGAGAGAATCTTAGAGAAGATTTGCAGGAAATACAAGTTTAAGGCATGGTGGCTCACGCCTGCAATGCTAGCACTCTGGGAGGTCAAGGAGGGAGGAATGCTTGAGGTCAGGAGTTTGAGACCAGCCTGAGCAAGAGCAAGACCATCTCTACAAAAAAATAGAAAAAAAAAATTAGCTGGGCATGGTGCTGTGTGCCTGTAGTCCCAGCTACTTGGGAGGCTGAGGCAGGAGGATCCCTTGAGCCAAGGAGTTAGAGGTTGCGGTGAGCTACAACGGACGATGCCACTGCAGTCTAGCTGGAGTGACAGAGCAAGACTCTGACTTAAAAAAAAAAGTTTTTTTAAGTTTTAGGAAATAAAATATTCTTTACAATGTACCTTTAAACAACAGAATGAACAACAAAGATGTATAACTATAAATTGGCCATGAACTTAACTTTAAGGATATCAAAATTAATATATTATATAAAATCACTAATTCTTAAAAGCAAAGTAAATTTTTTTTGCCACAATTATTTTAATATATTTCTCTCCTAAGATAAATATCAAATTTAGGAAAGCAAGGTTTGGAATTAGAAGAGTTAAGAAAACACAGAGCAACAGTAACTCCATTTAGATAAGGGGATAGAAGGGTGGAGCAAGGGAACAATACACTAAAGTACTTTTCTTTCACAGATCTTGGTTCAAATTAAGGTTAAATTCCAAAGGAGGATGTGTTTTCCCCTTATAGAGTCTCAAAGGACATGCCTTTGTTTCCAACTTCCCAGGGAAGATATATGTTAACACAAACAAAGCATTTCATAATAAATTTAACTTTTATAGAGTGACTAATGCCCTGTTGAGATAAGGCAGACTCTCAGTCACCTGTGTTTAATCCAGGCTGGAGAAATTATGCCAAGGGCACACTGACAAAACTTTATTCCTTTGGAGAGAATGGCAGTAACCTGGTAGGGAACAGAAAGGGTCTTGGTTTTAAAAGTCTTGTTGGAATGACTTTCTCTTCCTCACTGTGAACAGTTTAGCATTTATGTACTTTGGAAGGACACAGAGGTGAGGTAAGCCTGCCAAAATTTGAACCTGTGTTTCTGGGAACCTGTTAGTAGGTCAACTGTTACAAATTAAGAGAAACTGCCAACGAGTGGTAGATACTAGAAATTTGGGAGTTGGCCTACAAATAGCTTTATTAAAGCCTGCATACTGTTTCTTCTTCTAGATCTAAGGTGAGGTGACGTGATGTTTAAAATGCCACAGAGTATCACCATTACTCAGTCCCACCAGGCTTTGGTGGGAATTGAGGGTGGGAGGTAGAACACCATGGAAAGAGACAACTCTTTTCTGCCAGAAATATTTCACAGTTAACAGACTGAAAAGAAGATCTTTAAAATTTTACCTGGGGTTTTGCTAACAATAATAAGTTATTAATCTATCTCCTTCTAAGAAAGACAAATAGTTTATTTGTGTAAATAGTGTTTTTCTTTCTCTTTTCCCTTTCTTTTATATTATTCTTCATTAACTAGAAGCCTAATTCTTATGTCCTCATTCTTGCAAAATGTCTCTGCATTTGTGGTTAGGTAAATTTTCTCATATATTTCCCTTTTCCATGTGCATATTCTATTGACTTCCATTGAAGGGGTAAAAATTAGTCCTGT
>NW_012135636.1:2832456-2835748 GCF_000956105.1 Propithecus coquereli | reverse complement strand
AATGTATATAGTCACACACTGAAAGTGCTCACTACTTTTAAGAAGGCTAACAGAATGATTTTACCAAGAAGAGAAAGACTGTACATGAGAAGAAATCCAAAACTTACAACAAGCAATCAGGGTAGGTTTTGAAAATAAATTACAACCAGATAGGTAAAGTATCAAATAATTAAAAAAAATGAGAAGATACCTTTGCTTCAAGATGATCTTAATAATGAATAATTTCATAACAGAAGCATAAACTTTGAATAGAGCTGTTAAGTTTTTTTTCCCACACAAAAACTGAGAAATTAATTTCAGGCATTTTAGGAAAGAAAAAGCTACTGTTTTAAAAGGTTATTTAAAGAGTCTGTTTTGATTTTCATTAGAAATTAAACTTAGCCTCCAAATAGGAGGCCAAAATTAATATTTAAAAATTAGTTCTCCTTAACAAATATTTTTAAGTTGACACCAGATATCCCTTGTGAGAATGTCAATGACAATATCTTCTATGGCCAACATATATACCTACCTTCTATGCAAAGCAGCCAGGATTAATTCTATTTGGCAAAGCTGGAAATTAATAACAGTCTCCCTTTTATACCTAAGAAAATAAAATTTATCGATATGGATAGTATTTTATCTTTTACAGATTAACAAAATGAAATGCACAGAATAGTATAGGTTAATAAAGTACAAGTTTGGCCTGTTATTGGTAGTTTTTATTTAGTTCCCAATACCAATTAGAATCTTAAAATTACCTTTTAAATAGGTTATGTCACTTCTTTTATTATAAATCTACTGATTGATGAGGTCATCTCATAATAGACTTTAGGGAAAGCCAGGTTTTAGAACATGGGACTCCCTATTATACTATGATACATTTTGGTTTTGTGGTACCATAGGACTTAATGCTAGCTAAACTACTAAGCCTGTTTTTAAAGCAAAACTCTGAACTCAAATGCGAATGCCTATTAGCATGGCACCTTAATAAGGGCTATTTATTTCAAATTCATTCAGTCTTCTCTTTGTGTGTATATGTGTAAATATACACATACATACATAATATAGACTCATACACATAAACTCATACACACATACATACATGATGCAGTCCATTGGTGATGATATTTTAGGGTACTCTTTCTCCTCTTTTCACTCTGCAAATTAGCTTCCTCTTCCTTCTCTTTCTTTACCCCAAGTAACTGCAGAGTCCTCATGTGCTTTGTCACCTTAAGGACATGGAAGCAGCTTCTGCAATGCCTGAAATAATAATGCTGTGATTTGTCAATGTGGAAAATTGGATGGCTTTTAAAAGCTGACTAGTGCAGGGCTATTTGCACATAGTAGACATTCGATAAATATTTGTTGATTTGATTTATTCTAGGGTAAAGAACTGGGTAACAACTCTTTTTGTCTTCACTGATGTGCTATGGTTGAGCCTGTGTACAAATGCATTTATGAGTAAATATTAATGGTCATGGTCATTGAAGATGTTTTAGAGAGAAAAAAATCTACATCTACAGGCTGCTAGGGATAGCAATGATTGGGAGCATGTTTAATAAAATAGTCTAAGTAGTTATAAAATAATAGATGACAGGCACCATAAAATAGATTCTCACCATCAGAGCACTCTGATGAATTATTTGGAAACAAAGTGGCTATTCCATAGCTTTTACTATGGAATCACTTAATCACGTGTTGAGGGTTTACATTTTTGACTCCGTATACTAAGGCAAAGGACTTTCTCATTTAAAAAAGGGATAATATTTTGGTTATAAAATTTAGTGAGCATATATAAGCCACACAGTATTTCCTCTGGTATATTCTTCCTTGCGATAGGCACAGAAGTGTTTATGTATGATTTTATTGACAATTGAGTGGCCTTGAACACAGAGAATGAGAATTTCTCCTAAATTTCAAGTAATGTATAACTTTTAAGGAGTTAAATTCTATATTCCTATCATTCAAAAGGGCATAATTGATTTATTTCCTTTTCTGGATCACCAACAGTAAAACTGTTTCTGAGCTTACAACATGTTAAATTTTGGCTCAAGGCAAATTTACAACAGCAAGGTTTGTGATAAAATCTGTCAAAACATTAACCATGATGGCACAAGTTTCAGCTCTTAATAGCAGCAGATAGGGAAGCAGTATGGCTGACAACCCGAAGAGCTTAGGGATGGATACACATTTTCTAGCTCTGAAAATGTCTGCTTATGTCATGTTATAAAAATTCTTCAATTCCTCTGTTCTCATTTTTCATGAATGTGAAAGTCCCATAAGCGGGTGATGTGTTTTAATTAAGTGGTTTCAAAGAGATGGGAGATCCGAGAATTAAAGATATAACTCTAAGTAAAAAATTATTAATTAAGAGAACTTTAGATGTTAAAGGAAAAAAGCTAAAAATCTATACAGAATTTTCATTTCTTCTCTGATTTCAAGAAAAATTAAGTAGGAACACTGTATCTTAACCTTTTTGCTACTTTAAAACAAATATGATTCGTTTGGCCATGTGCCAGCATTTGAGCACATTTCATTAAGATAATTTTAATTTTTCAACACAGTAAAGAGGACTACGAATTTGGGTTTACTGTTCCTTCATGAGTAAAGAAGCTATATTTACTAGAAAATTACAAAGCACAGTTACTTTTACTGAAAGTGAATCACCCTGCTGATAGTCAATTATAATCAAGACAGTTAACTTTGTGTGTGAGGTACATACTAGAAATCATTTTGGAGAAAGACATACTATACTATAAAATGTAATTTGATTAGACACAGCCAAGACAGATTTATGACAAGAAAATCTTTAAGGAACTTAAAGGTTTTCATTGTGTTAATATTATGGTCATATAAGTAAAATGCAGTGAATATTCTCTGCTTGAATGTTTCACAAAGACTTTGATTCAATTGACCTATTTATTGAAGAATGGTATGCACTTTTTTAAGCTTTAGGATCTTTATTCAACAAGTTAGACGATGAAAATTGGTGGAGAGTGAAGTACAGACAAAATCAAATTAGTAAGTAAATATTAATTTTTGAAATTGTACCTTGGTGGGTAATGTTCATGCACAATTTATTTTTGCTTTTAAATATCTTCAAATATAGCTTGGGTATTGAAAGAATAATATATAACCAGAAAGTAAAATATCAAGGAAGTATATCAAAGTAATAAGAATTCAGAAAACTTTGGTTACTTTTAGGAAATGAGGCACCACTGAATTTGGAATCAGGACTTAAAGTAGATGCAGCAACATCAGAGGGCATCCAACACATCCCACTGGGTAATACATTGCTTGCATTCTCCTT
>NW_012135636.1:2828762-2830416 GCF_000956105.1 Propithecus coquereli | reverse complement strand
GACAGGCAAGAGCAACTTAGTTGCATAAAGACGTATAAATCATATGGTCTTAATTATAAAACTGGAAATGTTGATTGCTGCTGTTTTCTAAGACTTGCCTTACGTGGAGCCAGTGTTAAAAGTTCGTTAGCTAGAGCTTAACAACACAATGGCTGAAGGAATGGAGTTACCACACAAGTGTTTAAATTCCTTGCCGGATCCCTAGCTACAACGGAGAAGAAAGTTCAAACAACAAAAACAGAGTAGCAAGGTCTGAACTTGTGTGTCACGGATACCTCTTACTCATCACCAGGCAGCTCTTATTCAGGGCAACCAGGCCCTCCCAAGCAACATGGTTAATTGAATAAGGATTTCAAACCTTTTGGCTGCAGATAAACCAAAGTAGCACATGGCTCATAACTCAAACATTTCATTTTAGGCAGCTGTTAGTTTTCTTGCCCAGGCTAATTTGGATTATTCAATCATTTTCTTTTCTTTAATGAAAAACTGCTTGTAGTTACTGGTGAGTACAAAGAGCTGCAATTACAGATCTTGGAAGGTAAATTTATTATCTACTCATTTTAATCATGTATACAAGTGATACTAAATTCAGAACATTTTATTAGCAGTGTAATTATATCTGTGTGTGTGTGTATATATAAATTTAATAACATTCAACCCGATCTACTGTTTCCTGCTATGATGAACCTGGTACCTCCTGCAGGAAGCAACTAAAAATGTTGGAGAGAAAATGACAAATATCTTTTCAAATGCATCAATATGTTGGCAGTCAGTAAAGCATATTCAGAGGCCCAAAACTAAGTAAAACGGGAACACTGAGTGGTAAGTAAAGCACAAAAGGTAGTTTTCAGCTTGAAAGCATTTGCCTTATTATAGGGATAAAGCTGAGCTTTGGTTTTCATGGCCTAAGCACAGGATAGGGGACAAAGCCAAGGCCCATGCAGGGAGAGAAATCTTGAACTGAGGCTATGAATGAAGGATAAAAAAAATTTCTCCTATGAATTTTAGAACCAGCTTTCACGTGGGTTTTCATTCTTTCTTTCTTTTTTTTTGAGGCAGAGTTTGGTTTTATCACCCAGGCTGGAGTGCAGTGGCAAGATCATAGCTCACTGTAACCTTGAACTCCTGGGCTCAAGTGATCCTCCCACCTCATCCTCCCAAGTAGATGGGACTATGGGTATGCGCCACCACACCTGGGTAATTTTTAAAATTTTTTGTACAGATGGGGTCTTGCTATTTTGCCCAGGCTGGTCTCAAATTCCTGGCCTCAAGCAATCCTCCTTCCTTGGCCTCCCAAAGTGCTAAGATGATAGGCATAAGCCACCATGCCCAGCCTCATGTGGGGTTTCAACCCAAATTAACATTACCTAAGCGGCCCAATAAAATTCAAATTGAGATTTAAGTGATCCAGCCTATACATGTTTCCAAGTGCCTGGCAGAAGCAAATGCAAAGCATTATGGAGGAATCCACCTTTAACATAGGCTTTAAAAAGTTCCACAGAGAATAATTCTAGGAAATATAAGGTCACATTAATGAATCATGAAACATCCAAAGAAATAAGGCAACATAAATATAACTAGCAAAAATAATAGAAAATTAGAGTGCCAAATACTTGAGATATTAAAATCATCAGAAATTAAGTATGAAATAAGT
>NW_012135636.1:2825438-2826226 GCF_000956105.1 Propithecus coquereli | reverse complement strand
TAGTACCAAACCCTAGACACATTATGTTTTTTTCCTATATATACCTTCCTGTGATGAAGTTTAATTTCTAAATTAGGCACAGTAAGAGATTAACAACACTAACTAATAATAAAATAGAACAATTATAAAAATATACTGGAATAAAAATTATGTGAATGTGGTCTCTCTCCAAATATCTTATTAATGTTATACTGTCCTCACCTATTTGCAGATGGCAGTTGGCTGTGGGTAACTGGAACTGTGCAAAGCTACACCACTGATAAGGGGGATCTACTGTGTAACATTTTTTTATGTTCCTGAAGATAATGTAAAGCATGAATAAGTTAAGGAGAGACATGAAATAAATTAAAAAGACCCAATTCTAAGAATTCCAGAGGAAAATGTAGGAAAAACTCCTCTAGATATTGGCCTAGGCAAAGAATTTATGAATAAGACCCCAATGGTTATCACAGTAACAACAAAAATAAATGAATGGGATTTGATTAAACTAAAAAGCTTCTGCACAGCTAAGGAAACAATCAACAGAGCAAACAGACAACCTACAGGATGGGAGAAAATATTCACAAGCCACACATCCAACAAAGGGCTAATTTCCAGAATTTACAAAGAACTCAAGAAAATCAGCAAGAAAAAACCAAACAACCCTATTCAAAAGTGGGCAAAAGATATGAACAGAAGTTTCTCAAAAGAAGAAAGAAAAATGTTTAATAAACATATGAAAAAATTCTTGACATCATTAATCATCAGGGAAATGAAAATTAAAACCACAATGAGATATCACTTTACCC
>NW_012135636.1:2823295-2824727 GCF_000956105.1 Propithecus coquereli | reverse complement strand
GAAGACAAACAATAGAAACTATCCAAAATGAAACACTCAGAGAAAAAAAAGGCTGGAAAAGCAAACAAACAAATGGAGCATGAACGAGCTGTAAGACATCTTTAGTCTAATATACATCAAATAGTAGTTCCAGAGAGAGAGGAAAAAATGGTGAGGGACAAAAAATATTGGAAAAAATAATGGCTGAAATTTCTCTAACACTAAAGACTACAAACTCACAGATACAAGAAGTTCAACAAAACTCAAGTACAGAAATGTGCAGCAATCTACATTGTCACACATCATAGTCAAATTGGTTAAAATGAGTGACAAAGGGAAAATATTTAAAGCAGCCAGAGGACATATTATGTACAGAGAACAAAAATAACAGCAGAACATAGCAAGCCAAAGATATTAGAACAACGTCTTTAAAATACTGAAAGAAAAATTAAAAAACCCCATTAAACTAAAATTCTATATGCAGCAAAAATTTTTTCTTACAAAATGAAGTTCAAAAAAGAGAGATATTTTCAGATATACAAAAGCTGAACCAACAGCCCTGCACTAGCATAGATGATAAATACTTCAGGCAGAAGGAAAATGGTAACAGGTAGAAACAGATCTACACAGAAAAGAAGAGCACAGAAAATGGTAAAATACCTGAGTAACTATAAAACAATTTCATTCTTGTTTTTAAAATACCTTAAAAAATGGTTGACTGTTTACAGTAAAAATAATAACCATGTTATTATTGAGTATACATGTAGGAGTAAAATGCATGACAACAACATCCCAAAGGCCACATATGGTGAAACAATTTTTTACATAGTAATATGACAGTTTACATATTACCAGTTTAAGGAATCTTTGCCCCAAAGACCCCTACTCTCCACCCCGACCCTGTTCCTCTTTTAGTCATAAACCTTAAGCTTTAAATTCTAAGTTCACTACAGGTGATAGAATGTTACATAGTCTTTTTATATTTAACTTAATATGACTGAATAATCAAATGCAATAAAAGCAGTGTTTTTAGATTTTAGCTATTGGTTAGAGCAAAATTCCACATACATATTCCAAAATGAGAAGAGATGCTTTGTAGCAGATTTAAATCTATTATTTTTTAATTCAAGGAATTTGATCTCTCTTCTTAGGTTCTTTCTTACCACATTTACTAAAAAATATTTGTATTTAGTATTTTATCACTATAATTTTATTTTGTATCTAAATAGTTTTGAAAGGTTCCTCAAGTACCTAACAAATTTGTTCATATTGACATTTATCTTTATTAAACTTGTTAAGGAAGTCAGACAGTTTGATAGTGAACTTAATCTGTTTCCTTACTGCAATATATTTTATAGTACATGTCTATCTAGTACAGTGTCTTCAGGACTGTATACTTATAAATTTGATTAAGATCAATGTATAAGAATTGCATTGAAATATATGTAGGATT
>NW_012135636.1:2816382-2821265 GCF_000956105.1 Propithecus coquereli | reverse complement strand
GTAATACTATGCATTTGTAATTTTGTACACAACTCATTTTCAAGGGGATGTGATATTTTGGGGAGATTACTGGACAATAGTGCATATTAGAATTGTTTTGTAAATTTAACTTTATCATAGTCTATAAAAGTTCTGGATATTAATTATAGAAATTGGTTGATCTAATTGGATCATTTAGGTATAGAAAGTGATGTTTAAAATTATAAAATATCTTCATACTATACTTTGTGTTTTCTAAAACCCCAGTTAAAATAACTCAAGAAAAGTCAGTCTGTTCTTCAGGGCTGACCTGAAAATTCAAGTTTACTTGTGATTTATTTTAAGAGGGTTCAGGAATGGACTATTTTGTGATAAGAACTGTTTCTCTTTACTTACCTGCACCTCATAGATGACTTAAAAGGCACTGTTTCTTCACATAAGGAGCTGTTATGGGTTTCAATTAGAGCCAAGAGACAAGACTGCATGCATGACCAAATTATTACAAATTTCTATATTTACATTGTCACTGTTCTATGAAAGGCTATAATTCTCTTTAGGACTACGGAGCCAATCTAGTTTATTTTTAACCTCTGTTGTCCCTTATTTTCTAATTCTCATAGTTAAAAAAAATCATTAAAAGCAGGCAGTAGGAGTAAATTCTAAATTTGAATGCAATGGGATGATTCTAACTGCCAGTTAATTTAATGAATACAGATTTAATAAGAAAGAAATAGGGTTTCTTAGCATTGTGATTCTTTTGTCATCTATGAAAAAGCACCCTGAATTTTCCTGCATAGTAAAAAAAATTCAAATGAATAATCTCTGGTGGCATATGAAAGAATGCTACAATAAATTGTCCTGAATATACTTACCCTGAAAATAGGTAATGGTAGGTAAGTTAGCTCAATCTTGAAAATGAATTAAAAATGTATGACTTAGGAAAATTTTCATTTGCCTACAAAATTTTCACTAATTCAGTTTCTACTTGTCTGTTTCATCCTGTCTGAGGCACAGTCATTTTCTATTGGCCTCTCATCTGTTCAACCTAAAAAAAAATGAAGGTATTTTTCTTATAGCCAATATTATAAAATCTCAGTTCTATTCATAACTTCAAATGATTAGAAGTGACTGCTATGCTGTAACTATTTCATCTTTTAAATGAAATAAGAAGTAAGTAACATGAACCAAGTTGTAGGTGTACTTTTTTCTAAGTCTTCATGTTTCTACATTATAATTTTTTTGTATATTACATATTGGATTCCCCTCCTCTACAACAAAAATTCAAATGGCAATCTAAAAAAACATAGTCAATAAAAATACTTAACAGGTTTGATGGTCTCTTGCCTTTTAGGACAGAGACATGTTGGTACATGCTAATTTCCAAGCCCAAAGTGTCCTAGCCTATTAGACAAAGGGTAGGCAATTTCTATAGCTTAAGTATAGTTTAGATAATTATTCAGAACCAGCCTTAAAAAATATGAATTTATAAGTAAACATTAACAATTTCCTCTTTCTATCGAAAACAGTTTGTGTTATTTGTAGTGAAACAAAAATCATGCCTTGAGGAATGTAAATTTAAGGTACCAAACTCTTATTAAAGCAAATTATACATTTAATTCATGGCATCTCTACTAAATATTCTTTAATACTAACAAAGATTACATACACATATTGAAGGAAGACTATATACTCTTATGTCTGAGCTGCTCTTATCAGTTAAGAAATATACTCCATATTGAAAAATGCATGTATTTGAAGTTTTGACCTAACATAGTGGATTAAAGCTTAGACAATATTTACTTTGCTGCACTTTGATTCAGAAAGGGCCATATGTGAGGATATGATCCTAACCAACTTTTCCATGTTTCTACAGTGGTCTCTCAGTAAAAAAATTTATATTAAAGACACTGAGATATAAAATAGTTACAAAATAAGCTGCAACCTTATAGCTACCCATTGGTAAAAATCTGTAGTTAATATATTTGGATAAATAACTCAAGTCAGCAGCAAAGTGGTTAAACATTTGTGATTTGATTTTATCTTGGCTTGGAATGTGGTTGGAGTGTACCACTTCTAACAACTGTTTGCTAAGTTAAGGCTTCAGTGTTTACACAGTGTTGAATGAAGCAGCCTGGTCACCAGATGTGAGCTCTTCTCCAGACTGTCGTTTTTTCAGTCAGATCACTGTCCTCATGGTCCCTGTTCCAACCTTTTTCCTCAGGACGTCCACCAGCCTTTCTAACCTAAGTTGGGGGTGGGGGAGAGTGGGAAAGGGAGAAAAAGAAAATAAAAAGTACAATTGTTATCAATAATGTTTTGGCTGAAAATGGACAGTATTTGCCTGTGACCAACAGTCCTCATAGTCACGTTAAGAGACAAGGCATTACTGGTGCAGAGTGCCAAATGTTTGAGGTTAAAGAAACAGCAACACCACAAACTTTAACCTAGATCCTTGGATTATGTCAGCATTAGATGCCGCATGAAGTATATAAAATACTCATTTCAATACACTTACCTTTTTGTATTAAGGTTGTGAATGAATCATTTACTGTAATGACAAGATGACATATTAAGTGTAGAAGAGTTTCAAATTGATTTTTACCTAAGAGAAGTACATATTTCAACACAGAAATACCAGCAATATTATACCTGTTACTTAGCTAAATAAGTGACACATTGGTTGGTATACTGTACAACTCTTATGCACTAAATTCCTTTCTTTTTCAGAGTCAGCTGAAGAAAATAAAGCCAGGCATTAAGTGACTATGTGAGAAAAATTTCATATCCCTGTAGCATGGAAATAATTTAAATATAAAAAAATGATTTGACATAATAAAACCACACTTCCTGTTCTACAACAAGTTTCTATTTTTGAGTAGTATAAATATGCTAGGAATTACTAGTATAGGCTTTTTTCCCAAAGAAAATTGATTTTTTTAGCTGATTAAAAACCTACCAATTAAACTGAAAATAGAGTCAAAAGTTCAGAAGTCCATTCTGCAGTGTTTTTAGGTTATTCCATGGGTGGGAGATCACATTCATGTGGATCAGTGAGAGGTTTGTTTGACAAACGATGATGGAATCAGACTATTAATTGGTTTCCTTGTATTTTCTTTACTGAAAGCATAAAACCTCTAACAAAAGTCTTGCTTGATGTTACACACAAAGAAATCTTCCTTATAAGTGAAAATCATGCCTAGTAGTTTTCATATACACAATCTTCCCTCCTCAAAGGCTGGTAAGTGACATAGTCTAGTCTGCTGCATAGTTTGCCTCATTTATATGGATCCATGCATGAGGGTCCTTTGCAAATAAACACAGCACAGAGCTAGACACTAAAGGAATGAGGGTATTCTTAGTGCTATACACATTGGTTGAGACTATTTGGAAGTTTCAGGAAGGAATGAAAAAATCAACTGCATACAACACTGCAAACTAGTTCAAGTTTATTGCATGATTCTGCATGTATTAAAAATGCTGTTAACAAAAACCAGGAAAATGAAACAAAATAATTCAGTGCATTAAAAATCTTTGCTTTAAGAAAGATAGTAACAATCTTAGCATAAAGACAAGTTTTGTCTAAGTTTATTACTACAAATTTATCAACTGTAAATTATACATAAATACTATACATCTATTATAACAGCCTAGTGGTATAAATACCTTAACTAGAGGATTCATGGCAAATTCTTTGTATTCATAGATTAGTCTATATTAGTTGGATTTTCTGTAGTGACAAAAACTAGTGCTATCTTATACACTCTGAATATTATGATTCATGGAACTACATGAATCCTTTAAGACAAAGTTTGAATTGTAGATGAGGGGGGAAGAAAAATGTTAGTATAAATTACAGAACTACACTATAAAATTTTAAGTTTATTGTTAAAATCTGATAGTTACTTGGAATAACTGTTAACAAATGGTTCCCAGTAGAAATCTAGATAAGCCATTAATAGCATTTCTCTTCATATACTGTTAAAATCAGAATACATGCTTTTAAGTTGGTTAAATATATCCCTTCCCCATAATATCATTTATACTACTAACTAGTAAAAAAATTTTTTCCTCATAAAAAGCTCTACTTTGTATAGTTATTATTATTATTGCTACAAATTCAAAATCACTGGTATCCCAAATTACTGGGATGAATGTGTTGTGCTTCTTTTGGCTTCTCCTTTATAGACTGGTTCATCTCACTTTTGTTTCCTTTTTATACATTAGGACATCTTTCCATTTAGAACTCTTATATTTTGCTATGGTAAGAGATTAGGAGGAAATACTTTAATATTATGTTTTGCAATGTTGCCACTACATTTCAACAATTACTAGATAAACCACATTCTCAGTTTATCCAGGTTGAATGATTTATGAAAATTTGATCTCAGAAATGAGAAAAATGTCAATTACTTAGTTTCGTAAAAGCTTACTAACTTCTTTTTTTTTTTTTTTTTAAAGCTTACTAACTTCTGAAACACAATGAAGCACCTATTCCTTCCTGTAAGGAATGGAATACACCTGCCAAACATGGACTGTGCCAACAGGAAGGTAGATGCGTGGGTCTGTTGAAGCACCTTGCAGGATTTGCCTGCAGGCTATTCTTTACTGTCCAAATCAATAATATCCTTTAAAAAATTATGTAGCTCATTAAAATAGGCTCCAACTGCTTTACATATTACTCAATGGTATCGTCCTAAGGGCTTCATGAAATAGGATAAGGGCTAGAGCTAGGATTAGGATTTCTCCATTTTAAATATGAAGAAACTGAAGCACAGACAAGTAAACTCTTATGCAAGGTTCTGAGACACGACAGTGACAAACTTGGGCCTGGTTTCCTTGTTTTTAGTTCAGAGCTACTTCCATTAGGGTTTGGGTTACCAGAGACCTACAGGTTTTACATCATA
>NW_012135636.1:2813986-2815197 GCF_000956105.1 Propithecus coquereli | reverse complement strand
GAGCTAATTTCTCATTATCAATTGAATTGTACCAAAGTAAATAATTCACTGTAGATTCCATTTTTCTTTCTTTTTTTTGTTATTTTCATTTTTGTAGATTCCATTTTTAAAAATGATTTTTGCATTTGTCAATGTCAGAGTAAGAGAATTCTTATTGGCTAGACAACTTTTTTGTCAGAAAAAGCATTCCTATTGTTTAGGCAATGAAGTTGTTCCATCAAACGTGTTTAGCTTTTTTTGTTTGTTTGTTTTCGAGGAGAAAGAACAGAAAGAACCAGGGAAACCAAAAGACATGGATAACAATCATCCTTCCAGCAGAGGAGACAAAGCCACTAAAAATGCTGCACCTACGTGTTGCCATTAATATCAAAGATCTTGTCCTCTTTCAATCATGGTGGAAAGGTGAGAAGATTTCAAATATAATTGTTCTTCTTTTACCACTCTGGCTGTTCTTCTTTTGCTGGTCTTTTAAATGTTAATATATTTTACCATCTTTTCTTTATGCTTTTCCTACTTTCCTCAAGAGATGTTATTTGTTCACTTGGTGCCATTTAAATGCTCATGATTTCTAAATCCAGACTCACTTTCCCAAATTCTCTTCTGAATTTCAGACTCACATGTCCAACTGCCTTTAAGACATCTCCTTCCTTATACCTCGTGGGCACATGATACTCAGCACATCTAAAATAAAACCTACTATTTTACATCCCATGCATGTTTCAGTATTTCTTATCTTGATTAATGTTGCCATTCATTCATTCATTCATTCACTCACTCAACCTGTAAACTGAAAAAATTTAGAAAGACTAGGTATATTGTATTTTTCCCCCTCACTTCAGCTTGGACCTCTGAAAACTTGTGATGAAACCACTAATGTAGACCACTAATGGGGAGTAATAAAAGGGTCTTAACTTATCTAGTAACATCATTTACATTTTAGAAAGATCACACTGATAAGAACGTAGCTAGCCTATAGGTAAAAAGACCAGATAGCTCCTCACTAAAAACATCCTACTGAGCACAACAGTGTGAATGTACTTATTGCCACTGAACTATACACTTAAAAATAATTAAAATGGGTCAGGCATGGTGGCTTATGACTATAATACCAGCATGTTGGGTGGCTGAGACAGAAGGACCACTTGAGGCCAGCAGTTCAAGACCTGGGCAACATAGTAAGACCCTGTCTCTACAAAAAATAAAAAAATTAG
>NW_012135636.1:2802348-2813687 GCF_000956105.1 Propithecus coquereli | reverse complement strand
CTGTTTTACCACAATAAAAAATTGTAATGAGAGTTAAGGCCTAAATTAGAGCTGCAGCAATGCAGATGAAAAGAAGAGGATGGATTTGAAAAACATTTAGGAAACAGTATCAAAAGGACTTAGTGACTTTTGAGGGTAGAATGGGATGAGGGGTGTTGGGCAAGAAGGTTGATTCCCGGATGTCTGGTTTTGGTGACTAGGCAGATAGATAGTGATGCCCTAACTGAGACAGTGGAGGGGAAGAACGGCAGATATTTGCTGGGGAGTATGTGTGTGTGAGGATGAGTTCAGTCTGATGCATATATATTTGAGGTGTTAGTAGGACATATAAGTGAGGCTGAGGATAAGTGGGTGCCTGGATATAACAGTTTGTGTTAAGAGAGATTTTTAGGTAGATTTCAGTTCAATCAACAAAAATTTGTTGGATATTTCCTATGTACCAGGTATTGTTCTAGGCATTGATTATTCAAAGAACAGGACACAGTCCTTGCTCATAAGAAGCAATAAGGTAGGAAAGTAGGTCTACAATTATATGGATAACTCCAATAAGTTATTGGTAAGTGCTATAATAATAAAAGGATAAACACAGGTATTAAACAGACTCCAAAGTGGGCATGGAAGGAGAGGAAAGGCCTGTAAAGGCTTCCTGATGATGCCTGAGTTAAGTATTGGAGGATGAGGAGGATAGTCACCCCAAGAAAGGTAGGAATGGAGACTGGGCAAGGACGAGCATTCCAGGCAGAGAAAATACCATGTGTGAAGACAGAGAGGCATGAAAAGCTTGATGTGTGTCATGTACTACCAGTAGTATTTCACAGCACAACAAAGTAAAGTAGAGGATGGCAGGAAGTGGGGCTAGACAGGTAGACCATGACTAGTTCTTACTCTATGATGCAACTGAAGCCATGGGAGTGGGTGGACATGTTTAGAGAGAGAAATAAAAAAGGAAAAGGGAGGTGGAAAGAAGATAGAACCAAAATGAAACCAAATGCACAAAGGAAGGAAATTGGCAAAAGAATTTGAGAAAGAATAGTCAGAGAAGTAAAAGATGGACCAAGAGGAGGTACTGTCACAGAATCCAGGGAAAAGAACTTCAAGAAGGGAATGATCAACAGGGTTAAGTGCTTAAACAAGGTCAAAGTGAAAAGCGCCCATTTGATTTGGCAGTTAGGAAATGATAACCTTTTCTCAGTGCAATTTTAATGGTAATGATAAAAGTGGGATAAAGTGTAAATGGAATGTGAAAAAGTGAAGTACTGGCTGCTTTACAAGAGCTTGGCTAGAAAGTAAAGAAGAATGTACTTACGGGGGATGGACGGCCAAGGGAGTTTTTTAAAGTGGAAGACGTGAATATGTTTATGGACTATGGAAAAGGAGACTATAGAAAGACACTAAAGTATAAGGAGGATGATAGCTTTTTAAATAGGGCCTCTGAGGATGGGATCAGAAGCATAACTTGTAAGGATTATCTTTGAAAATATGACTTTTCCTGGGGGAACTAAAGGAAAAGAGGTGAATAATTTTGTAGGTGTGGAGGAAGGAATTGACAAAACTTATACCTGCTAGATTCAATTTTCCCCATGGAGTAGGAAGCAAAGTTCTCTGCTGAAAGAATAGGGTGAGGAAAAGGCTGGAAGAGAATAGTGAAGGTTTAATAGGACAAGAAAGAGAGGTGACCAGGGATGTGTTAAAGAATTGCTAGGTGGGATTGATGACTCAGCTATAGCTAGACACTACAATTTTGTGGAAGACACTGACCATCATAGTAATATAATTTTTCCCCCATCAGCTCTACACTTTGGGGGTAGATATAGGAAAAGTGGATTATAGAAATAATTCAGTTTTTGACTTATGGGGCAGTGAGTTGAGAAATACAGGGTATAAGGAGACTGAGTGTCCTGGGGACAAAGTGATTAAGCCTAGAATCCAGACTGGTCAGAGAAGCAAGCAAGTCTATAAAGGGCTGTTAGTCTAGGGGAAAAATGGAAGAAGCAAGGGACTGGATGTCTTGATTTGTGTTGAGGCTAAAAAGTAAGAGTAGTTAGGATAAGACTGTGGGTATTGTCACAGAGGCAACTTTGATCTCAGGATTTCAGATATAGAAGTTCTGAGTGATAACAAGATCTAGGGTGAGTAGCTGAAGTGAAGAGGTAAAGGTCATTAGCATTCAGGAGGCAAATGAATAAGACAGATTACTGACATGGATATCGAAGTTTCTTAGCATGAATGAAGAAAGTGGGAAAGAGAGGAAGATACTGAACCAGATGCCTGAAACTCACAGTAAGTGAATGGCATTGATCAGGAGATCGTAGAAATCACTGAAGAAGAGGATAGAGAGTGATAAAAATGGATGGCGTAAACCTCAAAGGAGGAAAGGTTTTTACATGGATGCAGAAGGTATGAGAGTACTGAAGGGGAACCAGAAAAACTCTCCTTCCTATTATATGGAGTATGGGAGAAAGACTAGGGTCTAGTGGGCTGCTGGGAAAAAAGCATCCTTGGTAAATTCAAGTTTCAGGTAAAATGTAAGTGTGACGCATTCAGTGCAGAACCTGTGGACAGACAAAAGAGTAACAATGGAAAGAAGGCTCCAGAAGGAAGATCAAAAAGAGCTGAGATTAGAGGGGAAAAGAAGGAGATAAAGACGGGGAGAGAGGAGCACAGAGATGTATGGAAGAGGATAGGTAATTGATGGGGCTTACCTACTCCCCCATGCAGAAATTACGATTAACGAAATAAAAAACTTGCTCAGTTTTAGCCACAAATGAAAGATACATATACACACTAAGATACACACAATACATATAAAAATGTACATATACAAATGTACTTATGAATATGTAAAGACATGGCCATATAAACATGAACACACACATATGTGCTCACAAAAGTACATGAAATAAGGGACTATCAAATGAGAAAAAATGGAGTTGAGAAGAGAAAGGAAGAATGACTATTCATGTATGAAAAAGACTGAGAGAAGAGTTTGTAAGTGAAAAAGTGAAGAAAGAAGTAGAAAGAATGAGTTAAATAATAATACAGAAAATTTTTCCTTATCTTAATAGAAAATCTGCCTCCTTGGATCCTCTACCTACCTGCCTAGACTTACCCTTTAAACCTACTTGGTTTCCTATGTGAGGTGCTGTCAAAATGTTAAGAGAGTTATGTCTTCACTGTGTTTTATTTTTTCTTGCTTTCTGTGCATGCTCTCTATCATGTCTAGTGTCTTTAAAAACATTGAGTCCTTTATAAAATACAACGTGATCACTTCGAAGGAAAATGGGACTTATATGTCCCTTGACCTGGACAACTTAAAGCTTCCATTTTTCACTACTAGCTCTAGAGAAAATGACTCACTCACCAATACTCTAGCCTGCTTTGCCTGCATAGCCAAGGTAAGCTTCTCCTTTTTTGGACACATACAATTGATACTGCTGTATCAGAATAAAGAATAAAAGTCTGAGACTTAAAACAAAAGCTATTTTATTTAATCATGTCAATTTGGGGTTGGCTTACCTGGCCAGTTCTTCTGCAAGCCTTGCTTGGAATTATTCAAGCAGCTGTAGTCAACTGGGGCTGGGTGGTCATGGGCCCGCCAATTGGTCCTGACTGCCCTGACTGGTCCAGAATGGCTAGGACTCTCTATGCGGTATCACATTCTCAAGTAAACTAGCCCCGATGTATTTACATGATGAGCAAGTCAGCAAGAGGGCAATACTGGCAGTCATATTTCTTGGAAAATATTACCAATGTAAATAAATGGTCAGGGAAAAAATTTTTAATGTCTTTCTTGACAAAAGATTGCATTAAAAATCTTAGCATAGTTAATGCGACATTGAAAGTTCACATAGATATAACAATTCGAATCAAGCATTTTTCTCTTTGTTAATCCTCCTATCAAGATCTTTGAGATTAAGTAGAAACCAAAGAATGCATTAAAAAAGGCCCTCTTACTACCTACTTGATCCACTGTGTGAAAGTCTCTCCATTATCTTGTAACTGTCATGAGACTTGAGAATTTTCATCAGTACTGAAATATTGGTAAACTTAGAGCCTATGTAAATTGAAGCAAAGTAGATACCTGGGTTTTGTTTAAATACATTTCAGGAAAAAAGCCTAACTTTAGCAAAAGCATTGCCTTCTGAATCTAGCTTTTGACCTAAAAATGATGACTTCCAAATCGATGGTGTAAATTAAGTATACATAGTCTTCACAACCCCCACTATCCCAAACACAAGATGATACTTAGGAAATAAAGTTTACAAATTATTATGGTTCTTAAAATGACTTTGGGCCATGTCTTCCCTACACCTCATGTCAAATGGTCAAAGTAATATTTGTTTGGGCTAGTCGTGGGACAGAACTGTGAAATTGGAAAGTTTATCTTTATTTTTCAAAGAGTGAAGTTTAAAATAATTTGGTAATGATTATTATTAACATGGAATTTCAATAGTAACAGAGAATTCTAGAGAGAGGAGGGGAAAAAAACCTCAAAAGACAAAAACCCAATGCTGAGTAGAAATAATACTCCAAAGATATTTCTCTCACTTTCCATCAAATTCACCTCTCAATGATGCTTAACAATGGTCCTAAACTTTATGATAACATTATGTGATTTAAAAAAAGTGTATCTTCATTTTATTATGGTATAAAGCTTTAACTCAAATCTATGAAGCTCTGATGGAGAAATTTTAAGTATAAATTGATAAATATCAAAATAGATATATTTTGGGATTTACATTTTCTCTTAAATGATTCCAGGGATGTGACTATCGTCTTTGTCTACATATAAGATTATCACTATCTATTGTCAACTGTTATTATTGGCTGGATCTACATGTATTAAAAAAGGAGAAAAACAAGAAAAAGTTGGGAAATGTAGCCAACAATATTAAGTTTAAAGTATTATTACTAACCATTTATTAGTTTGTTGATTTCTACCATTAATCAAATCTAAATCAATTCTTTCCCCCAAATCATTTTTATGTGTTAAAAGATACTAAGAGTTACTGGAATAAAGGATACAAAGAAATAATATGGACACATTAATTTAGCTCCTCATATATGTAATTATATAAATACTATCATTCATTCATTTAGAAATATTTCTTAAGTACTTATTTTGTGAATGATACCTTCTAAGTAGTGTTCTGCACAGATTTTTTGGCATTTCTACTGTAGATATATGTCACATGAAGTCTTTTTACAAATACAAAATTTCCTGTAAAGATGGACCATAAAAGGAATGTTCAGCCATAGCAAGTTATAATATGAATATGATGACCTTCAGATTATACCTTTTTCAAGTGATTCTAAGGTTTTAAGTACTGTGGACAAGAATGTGTGTTACACAGGTAAATAATGAGAAAGTAGGAATGAGCTGTACTCAGCTCTTACACTTCCTGAGTCATTTTATTTACCATGCTTCATTAAGCTTCACTTTTAGATTTATACTAACACTAGGAAATTTCTTCTACCTTGAAAGGAAGCAAGAAACTTGGATTTATCATCAAATAGAACATAGAAAAATTTAGTACATGTATGTTCAACTGTGCTTAGATTAGATATAAGACATTCTTTTTTCAATGTCACTAATATCCAAAGTAGACAAGGCACTGAGAAGTTACCTATGTTTTAAACATAGACTAACATTTACAATCTTTTATGTAACCTTGAAAAATGAAGCTCACTGATCAATCATAATATCAGTTAATATCTACTTAGATGAATAAAAAAACATAAAAGTTAGATATATAACAATCAAAATATGCAAAACTTTGCTTTCCCTACTTTGTTTCACCCTATTTAAAAATTAGGACATGGAGAAGGATTAAAGCTATATTTCCTTCTTTATATTAATAGTATCTCCAAGATAATTTCATTTCAAGTTTTGGATTTTAAAATAATAACTTTGGCATAATTTTACCCAGGGCTTAATTAAGACTTTTTAAGTTCGATGTCTAGATTGTCCCTGGATTCCAATTAGTCTACAGCAGCAATAGTGCAGTGGATGATACTATTAGGAAGTACTTAACAGAAGATAATGGAGTTATTTTGCGTAAGCCTCTAACTTAACATTAGAAGGTGATTGAGGTAATAGAATAAATTAAGATCAAGTGACAATTTATTGGGCTCCTTCAATATCAGATGATATTTAAATCGTATGTCTGAAGAAAACTCAGCACCAATAACAAGCCCTTGAGGCTCCAGGAGGGTAGGGACAATGTATATTTTGTTCAACACTGTATACTTGGAAATTAGTCCAGTAGGTTCTCAAAAATGAATAAGATACTGTTTATCAACAAGTATCACACCTACATATACTGGGAATAGGAGTAATTTCTTTTACATTCTTAATTCTAAAGTAATGGATGGAAATTTTGATGATGATCCCTCTAAAAGTACGTTTCAAGAAAAAAATAAAGTCACTTACTTGATGTGAAGATTTGTAGTAAATATTTTACTTAGTCACTGGCCTTTGTAGAAGAACATTAAATGATACAGCAGTTATCTGAAAAGAGCAGATTTCCCCCACTTTAAATGGAGAGAGTTTGGGGGGCTTGATGAGAAAGATGTTAGATAAAATTTCACCTGAAGTGAGAACTAAGTTAAGGTCAGCCTTTTTGTATCAGGAGGATTTAGTTAATGTATTAATAATGAATTACTGATTCCAAAAACCAGTATCTTCAGCAGCTCTTCTTTTTGACTTTATAATTTATCAGGAGAAAAAAAAAGCATACAGGGGAAGGAAGTTGCCATGGATGTGGACTGCTTATGTATCACCTATGAGAGAAGCATGAAAGTCAAAAATAAGCAGGCTTGTAATAGAATGTAGGAAAAAACAAATTGATAACCAGGTCAACCGTGGCATTTTAACTATTCCATTCAAAACTTTTTTGATGTCTAAGAATTGAAACAGGGTATATCAGTAGTATCTTTTTAAAAAGGATGTAGATTAGTGAGAAAGTCCCTCTTTATTTCTTATTCTGGTGTTTGTGTCTTTCCCCTGCTCCCTAGCTTCTAGGACAACCCATATGAATATTTGCTTAAGTTACATCTGAAGGCACAGAGAAAACCTTTATTTCTTTTAGCCTGAAATGGACTGTTTATTAATTATATCATTGTCTTATTTAAAATATCACAGTTTCACTATTTTAGAGTGTCTCTTGTTAAAAATTAAGAGTGATAAGTTATTTTTTTCTTAAACATGGTTTTAAAAACTGCTCAATTATATTGTCCTCAAAGTCTTTTTCCTGTAGAAAATCAATCCTTGGTTTCAATAAATGGAAATTTATTGTATATTTTAATATACAATAAATAGAAATTTGAAGTATAATTTTATTCATGGTATTATTAGACTTTTAGGTAGTCATTGCTTCTTTCTGGCAGTTTAAAATGGCATGTTATTAGACTTAGATATTTTATAGAGCCCTAATTTTTTTATATAAATATGAAAGATCCATCTTTCTAAAATATCAAAATTTAGTTAAGTAACATAAACATGAAAAGGCAGATTGTTCTGAAATTTTTGTGATACATGTTCATCATAGAATATACTTTATTTAATTAGAATTGCCATCACAGCAACATATAAAAGGGAAAATGTTAAAATGGTCTATACCACATATGTAGAAAAATGGTACAGGTTTATATTTTCATTTATCTCAAAAATAGTATGTATTCTAAACATATACACTATTTTTTTGTACTTTATAGACAAGAAATTCTGAACACATAGAAAGACTAGCATTTGTGACTGAGTTGCATTTTTTTCTGATTCCTGATTTTTATATGCCATTTGTAAATGTAATTTTCATTCTTTAATATCCATTCACTTCACAGTTAATACTTTTCAAGCACTATAGATGACTTGAAATTAAATCTCACACATCTTTCTTTTATGTGTTAAAGTGCTAGTATTAAGGATTAATGGGCTTTATTCTCAGTACCTACATTATTCTTTGGTAGTAAATTAGTAACATAGGGACACACTAACTCTTTCAAACAGGACACTATTTAGTAAACTGCATCAGGTACTGAGTTACAATGATCTTCTATGTCAATTATACTTACATTCAAATTTATTTACCATGAATAACTTAATCACAGAGAGGGATTTTTCATATTTTTTTAGACTTACTGTATTTGTGCTGTCAACAATATATAGAGATCTTTATATTTTAGAAACAACCTTAAAATTGGTAGCAAAGATAATAAATAAGACCTCATATATTTGTAATGATTAGGATTTACAAAGTCCTGGAGGACACTGTAAGACCAATGAAAACTATTTTTTAATCTTAATTGATAGAGCAATTCCCACACGTGTGTGAAGAGAATAGCCTCTAACCTGCCTCCTGATAAAATCCTCAAGGATTTTCAAAACTGTACAAAGCATGATATGTAAAAATTGGGATTTATTGTTATTTTTCCTTAGATTAGTTTAGGCTTGGGCAATATGCAGGGTCTACCTCTTCTGGTATGTGTTTTGTTGCCTAAATTTGGTAGAAATACTTCTTTTGAGGAAATCACCTAGACAACATCCATGAATAGTTACTGTAAATCTTTGTTAACAGCCCATCCTCATCCTGTATCTTTTTAAACAAAATAATTAGTAAAATTCTTTCTTCATGCTGCTTTCAGCTGCTTCTATCTGAACTTTTAAATATTCGCACACTAGTCTGGTTCACATAATTCTTCCAAATCTGAATGACATCACCTCAGAAACTGATCTGCTGTTTGCCCAGTAGAGGAGTTACATACTGCCTTTTGAAGAATGACACCTCAAACTGCAGTCTTGACATTTGGCCTATCTTTGAATGGCTTGAGATACAGCTCTTAAGAATAATCTTTATCATTCAGAATAACTTTGGACATTCTCACTTTTAGCACTAAACTCCACAGAAAGAGTTTAATTATTTGCGAAATGGGGTAATATAACCTAAATTGCTATCAGTGTAAAGAAATTCTCATGGGTATTCTATTATTCCCAGAGAAGAATCCTTAGAAGCCCTTCCCTTCTTTTGCTGTTCAGTTTCTGGAAGCCAATTTTGATGAGTTTTATATCTGCCACGTGGCAGTGCTTTTCTCAAACTCAACTTAATATTTTTTCTCATAAATTTTTAAGTTAGGGTTACACAGAAAGAAAATCAAATTAGTTCTTAGCACTGAACTAAAGACATTCTATTAATGGCACTGTGTTGTTACTATCTCTTAGGCAGAAAACCTTAAAATACTGACTTCTTTACCCATCACATCTCTTTGGTCACCAAATCGTATTTTCCCTATAGTGTTTCTAAAATGAATTCCTACCTCCTATCAGCACTGCTACGAGCCTACACCAGCACATCATTTGTCTATCTTATTATATTATTATGATTGCTTCTTAGCTGGTACTCTTACCTCTTACACCAACTTGCTTCAATTACTCTTCCAATGTTAAGTGAGAGATTTATGTTCCTAAAATGTTATTTTTATAAAGTAATCATTGCTGCTTTAAGAACTCTGCAGTGGCTTCCTATTTCCTATTGCATGAAATCTAAGTGCCTTTGCATACTTTGAAGGCTCTCAGTAATTCAGCCTAACCTTGCCCCTCTGATGTCATCCCCCAGGAGTCTCTGCTCCTGCCAGCCTGACATCCGTATGTCTCCTCTCATAGATTATATTCACCCTATACCTTTGCTTCATATGCTGCTTTACATTACCTCCTTTACATTACCCTCTTCTCAAAAAAGTATAGAAATTTTTAATACAAAATTTCTCAGTACTTGTACCATAAGAAGTAAATCAAAATTAAATTCTAGCTATTACTATATATCTTTATATATGTAGCTTTTACAATTTAGGTCATTCTTAGTATGGAAAATATTTATGATAATGTATTTTGTAATTAGAAGTCAAGATAAAATATTATCTATCCACTGTAAAAAACCAGCATCATATTTCTCTCTTTTCCAAATATTTGAAGGGAGTTAAAAATCTGTACTTCCTGAAGGGTATCTCAAAACTAGCCTAATTGTTTTTCTAATTGATAGAAACTTTTTCTAACAATTCTAAATATTCTTTAACTTAACAATTCCACTTCCAGGAATTTGTGTCCTTTGTAATAACTGCAGATATGTGCAACTATTTGCTGCAAGTATGTTCACTGCAGTGGTATTTGAAAACACAATAGGTAAATTATAGTATAACTATGGAATAGATTTAAAGCCATTTATTTATTCTTTATATATAAAAGATTATAATGACATATAAAGTTATTCATAATATGTTAAGTGAAACAATCAGATTATAAAATTGTATGTATTGTATGAAAAGATTTTGTAAAGACACGTTGTTTAGTTATATTTTAGAATTTTTCTAAAATCAGTGTGCATTGCCTTAGTAACTTATAAAAAATATATATGATGGATAAAATAAGCATTTTCTAAATGTTTGGTCTATCAAAAACATATTTAATATTTTTCTCGATCAAGATGAACACAATGTGTGTAACTACTACAGTGAATGAGAGGGTATTTAAAAGAGAAAAGTACAACATTTTTTTCTCTTCTCACTCTCACTTATTTTTCGCTGAACTCTCCATGGGTTTGGGGATCTTATGAGCCTGACAGAGAGAATGAAGCTTAAAAGTTACATGTGGCTGCATGGCTATAAAGTTTGTATCATGTATATATAATATGCATATTTCACAATTTTACTTCTTAATAGCTAGAAATTTCCTATGGGTGTGGTGCACACTGTCTGGGGGATGGGCACACTTATAGCTCTGACTCGGATGGGGCGAAGGCAATATATGTAACCTAAACATTTGTACTCCCATAATATTCTGAAATTAAAAAAAAAATAGCTAGAAATTTCCCCCAAAAGATAAATTGAGGGAACATATGGTATATATGGTATATAAAAATGGAAGAACTACTTATTTTATTGTTTTTTAACATCATAAATCAAGGCCCTACAATTTTGCTAGTTAACGATATTTTAAAAAATTATTTGAACTGAAAGAAACAGATTTCCTTAAACAGTCAAGGCTATGTCAAGTGATTTCCTTTAATCTCCCACACCTCAATGCAGCCAATTTAGCATCTAAAGGTTTAAACCTCTCATTGTGTTTTGATCCTGTTTATTCTATCCTTGAAGGATATTTGCTTTGGAAGAGAAGATTTATGGCTGAAGAACTATGACTAAACAGCTTATTTGATAAGATAAACAAATCTGAACTAGTATAAAACTATGAAAACTATTACCCACTGGACTTTTAATTAGTAAAAACAACTCTTTGTTTAAAAGAAAAAAGTACACAACGACTAAGTTTATAAATAGTTCTAATGATTTTT
>NW_012135636.1:2794053-2800633 GCF_000956105.1 Propithecus coquereli | reverse complement strand
TATTTATCAAATTTTCTGTGATTCTTCTATTCATATAACTTCAACAACTTTGAAATGCCATAATCTCTTAGAAATACTATGATAAAGAAGCCATTAGCAATATCCTCTACTTTCTCCAATTGATTTTCTCCATCACTGGGGGATAGTCAATAGAACATCATAGAGGAATAGATTTAACTGAGTGAGATCTTTCCCCTTAATCTCAATGATTGGTATAGCACAAAAATAACAAAAAATCTTCATTGGGTATCTTTGTTGTTAATTTATCAGGTCTAACTATCAAGTAGGCTATATTCATAACCCTTTAATATATAATTTCGAATTCAGAAAGCTCTGAAAAACTAAAAATATTTTTATAATTTTGCTGTACGCTCACATAGCAACAAAATCTTATCTGATTTAGGGTGACAATTCATATATCTCACTGCAGAAATATTCATATGTTTGACTATGGGGTGCTTCCCTAGAAAAACTGAAAGTGTTATATAATAAAGAGAATGTATACCACACATCTTCTATAAGATTTGAAAAATTCTGAATTCTGAAACACATATAACCCTGAGGGCTTTAAATGAGGGGTATGGATCTGATTAGGTTCTGTGTTGTTATTTCTTTAATAGGTGATCAATATTGTATATATGCTATAGCACATTCAATATTTTAAAATCATGTTTCTGCGGGGGGAGGGCTGAATCTTCAATTTTAGACCCCTTTTTTACAGCATACTCTAACAAGTAAGCAAGACTCCTAGCAACATAACCCAAAGAGTCAATGGAACACATGTTTTTCATAATTATAAAACCTTCCCTGACTCACCTAAGTCTGAGATAGGTATCCTTCCTAAGTGTCCCCACAGTACTACACACTTCCCTTATTATGATTGCTGTTTACTTGTCAGTGTCCCTTGCTAGACTGTAAGCTCAGTGGTATCAGGTGCTGCTGCCTTGTATTTTATTTACCCCTAATTCCCAGTGTCTAGCTCATTGCTTGATGCATAGTACATACTTGATTACAATAATAATTGAACTGGAGAGCAGGAGAAATAAGTTTCAAAGAATTTTCTAAGTACCTTCAGATAATTCAAGGTACTTTAAAAAGGGCAGGCCAAAATGTGGTGTATATATACGCCATGGAGTACTACTCAGCCATAAAAAGGAATGAACTAATGTCTTTTGCAGCAATTTGGATGGAACTGGAAACCATTATCCTAAGTGAAGTTTCTCGTGAATGGAAAAACAAACAACACATGTACTCTCTAGTAATTTGGAACTAAACAATGGCCACACATTAGCACAGAAAATAGAAGTCACTGGAAATCAAGAAAAGGGAGGGGGAAGAGAGGGGTAAAAACCTACCCAGCAGGTATACAATGAACACTATTTGGATGGTGGACACACTAACAGTCCTGACTTAAGAATTATAAAAACTATCCATGTAACAAAAACATTTGTAACCCTTTAATATGTTGAGGGAAAAAACAGCAGGCACGACTCTCTATTAAACTTCTATCATTTCATTACTTAAAACTCTTATTTCACTAAAATATATTTTTTAATTAATAATTTTTTTTAGAGACAAGGTCTCACTATGTTGCCCAGGCTTGTCTCAAGTGATCCTCCTGCCTTGGCCTCCCAAGGCTATAGGATTATAGGTATGAGCCACTGTTCTCTGCCTTACCAAAATATTTTAACAGCTGTCCATTCACTGACATTTGTGGCAATAATCATGCTCATTTTATTTCAAATTTTTTGGTAATCTTTCATGTTAATGATTATACTTTTCTCCTTTTAAAATAAGCTTCAGAGTTTAAATACTTATATTTGATTACTTAAATTTTTACTGAATTTCCATTGCTACTGAATTTAAAAAAAACTATGCTTATATTCAATAGCATCAATATCAACATCTGAAGCACCAATAAAATTGCTACACCTCAGCATATAATCAAATATTATAGACTAGCTTTCTTACATTCACCACAGTTGAGTACTTTTTAACCATTATTTTATTTTTGTCATTTTTACTAGTAGGACTGGCTTAATTTTTGACTCAGATTTTCTCTGTATTCATCTTGATTTGAAAAAGGTAAAAATTAAATTCTTCCTAACAGTACTTTTAAAATTAAATTCTTCAAAGCGAGAAGCACTTTTAATTTTAAAGTTCAAATTTATAAGTAGGAACTTGGCCAGAACTGATAGCACTACAGACAAATCCCGCTAACTGCCCTGTTCATAATCTATTAGTTTCTGAATATGCATGATTCTTGGTACTTAATTCTGGCTCAAGCTTTGGTTTCTTTAGAAGCTTTGACCCTACCATGACCTTTGGTTTTGTTAGACAGGATCTTGTAGATTTTCAGAGAATTGTTATGGTATCCTAAAGTCAGGATGCAATTATGCATTTGCCCACAACTGTCACCATTGATAAAATGGTATGATTAACTGAATGTCTTATGGACCACCAATTTTCAGCTACCAAAGGTCTAATAAATGTAACCTAATTTTTTAAAAACTTTGTGGGAGGCAGCTTCTGACATGGCTCCCACTGATTCCTGCCTCCCTGTATTTATACCATTGTGTAATCCCCCCTTTAGCATGGACTGGACCTAAGGACGTGCTTCTACTGAACAGAATGTGGCAAAAGTGATGAGATGTCATTTCTGTGATTAGGTGACAAAAGACTGCAACTTCCTTTCTGCTAGCTTTCTCTCTCTCTCTCTCTCTCTCTCTCTCTCTCTTATCCTTTTGCTTGTTTACTCTGATGAAGCCAGCTGCCATGTTGTGAGATGCTGTACGAAGAGGGCCACACAGCAAAGAACTACAGTAGGCCTTAAGTGTGTGGGGAACAGAGGCCTTAGTCTAACAGCCTATGAGGAACTGAATCCTGACAACAACAATGTGAGTCATCTGAAGGTCCCAGTTAGGCCTTGAGATGACTGCAGTCTTGTGAGAGACTCAGAGCCAGAGACCCAGCTAAGCTGCCCTACAACTCCTGACCCTCAGAAACTGAAATAATAAAGTTGTTTCAAGCCACTAAATTTTGGGGTAATTTGTTATATAGCAATAGATAATCAAACTAATATAAATCACAAAGTCAAACATTTTTTTTTTGCCCTGAAACAATGTATTAATATAACATGAAATTATGGTTTCAAATTATATATTTGTTTGTTAAAATGTATCCATTATATCTTTTCATATGAAACCAGTTCATTATTAGCAGAACATATACATAGCAAAGAAGAGTTCTGACACAAAATAATTGACAAACGTGCGAATAAAATAGTTTTAAAAACTAAATTGGTCTTTGGCAAGATAGTTCAATGAAAATTTTTAGATAAAAATAATCTGTTCCATTGGAAGGAAAAATATACTAACTAAATAGTATTCAGGCCGGGCACGGTGGCTCATGCCTGTAATCCTAGCTCTCTGGGAGGCCGAGGCGGGCGGATTGTTTGAGCTCAGGAGTTCGAAACCAGCCTGAGCAAGAGCCAGACCCCGTCTCTACTAAAAATAGAAAGAAATTATCTGGACAACTAAAAACGTATAGAGAAAAAATTAGCTGGGCATGGTGGCGCATGCCTGTAGTCCCAGCTACTCGGGAGGCTGAGGCAGGAGGATCGCTTGAGCCCAGAAGTTTAGGTTGCTGTGAGCTAGGCTGACGCCACGGCACTCTAGCCCAGACAACACAGTGAGACTCTGTCTCAGAAAAAATAAATAAATAAATAAATAAATAAATAAATAAATAGTGTTCTGAGGTCATGCCTGGTATTGCAGACACCCAAATACATCACAGGATGTTATCTGGCCTCCTCATATAGCCTAATGGTAAGGTTATCAGAGGGGAAATCCAGGTTATCCTCTTTTCACTAGAGATTTTTACAATAAATATAAATCCCAAGTATTTTCTTAAATAGATCTATTAACAATTCTGAAGCATTATCTGTTATAAATCTAAGTCATTTCTTGAGAAACTTAATATATCAAGAAGGTTATCTGGATGTTTCACATACTACTCCCATTCGACCTGTTATAAATATTGTTTCATTTCAACTCTGTTCTTCATCTAGTCTTCCCAATGTCAGTAAGTGGTATTTCCATATGGCTGATTGCTCAAGACAAATATCTTGGAGCTCTCCTTGGACAACTTGCATCCTTCTAGGAAGTCTACTGCCCAAATAGATCTCAAATCTCACTACTTTTCTCCATCTCCAGTGACATCCTCATCCAACTCATCACAATTCATCAGTTCTATTACTTCCCAATATGTCTCTCTACTTCTACTCTTGTCCTTTTCCAATTATACTCCACATAGCAGTGTTAATCTTTTAAAAATGTAAATCAGAACATGTCCCCTTACTAAAATCCGTCAACAGCCTCCACTGCTTGTAAGATAAAGTTAAAAAATGTAAATTAACAGATAAAAAATGAACCAAGGGTTAAATGGTTCTATAAGGACTGATTCTGCACAGTACCCCATCCTCCTTTTTGCTCCAAACAGCCCTCACTCTGTTGCAAAGATCTTCCTTCATTATCTACAACATGCCACGTTCTTTGCTTTGGCTTCCACATAGAAAGCTTTTCCCCCTGGCTAATTCCTATTTACACTTCTGGTCCCAGCTTAGAAAAAAACCTCTTCCCCTACCACAAATGTAAACTGGATCTCCCTATTTATACCCTCCTTTAGCTCCTAGGAATTTTTCTGCATTACATTAAACATAATTTGTAATTATATACTTATTTGTATGAATATTTAATGCTTGTCTTTCCTGAAAGACTGTTTACTTCATGAGGTCAAGTTTGAGTTTGTTCACCAGTGCCTAACACAGTGAGTGATGTTTAAAAAATATGTGTTGAATAAAAACATGAATAAAACTGATAAATATTCTACCATTATGATTAGGATAATATTTAAATCATGGCCTGTGTTGAATGTGCAACGATCTTTCCTCTTTCATCTATTAGGAATTTTTCTCTTTTCCATTTTTTACTTAGAATGAAATACATTTATTTTTGAGATCTGGAAAAAAAACTAATATTTATATTTGGCATAGCTATTATAACTCATCTATTTACTTTCTCAACTAACTCACCAATAATGATTTGTGTTTAGATTTTCAATTTACAATAACTAATTTGGACACCTAGATCAACCAATTATAAACACTAACAACCACTTTCTAGTAGGCAAAGGGGGTATTTCTGAAAGTGACAAAACCTATCAGAAAAATAGCATCAAATGTAAGTTTTATCATGGAAGTAAAGACTCATTAAAGAATTAGGCAGCCAGATGGGTTAACTATTTAGGACTTTGTCAAATTCTAACGAGTAATGAAACCATCTTCAATAAGCAGAAATTATTTTAAAATGATCAAGACAACATGACTGCTAAAGTAAATCTTTGATACATTCATTTCATTCCCTTCTGAAGACATTTCCTTAATCAGTGTAGAGTTTATCATGTTTAAATTGTTACTTAAATGATATTTAATACCTTGTAATGTATTTTGCTATCATAATATAATAAAGAAAGTATATGAAACCAACATAAAATTCAATTACTAAGAACAAAAATTTTATAGGTCCTGGTTTCACTCCCTAAGAAATACGATTCATATCTATTAATCTGCCACTAACATGTAGCTTTCCAGAATAGCTACTTAAAATGTATTACTAGGATATAAACATTTTTATTGTTTTACCATTCACTGGAAATAAATTATTATTCAAAAAATTGTAAGCAATACTACAACCAATTTATACTACACAATAAATGATGTATTCTATGAAAGTCAAATGTTTTCAGAGTCAATATAATCACAACATACTTTTTTTGGACTCACGTGTTCTCTTACAGTTTGCTTATAACTGCTTCATAGAGATGGGAGTTTGTACATTACAATAAGGTTTTATTGATTTATCAGTTACAGAATATAATAACCATACTCAGTAAACTGGAAAAGCTAGCTCTGAGGCTAGTATCATATAACAGCAAATTGTGGAATACTTGAGAGCAAAATCAGAAGGTTGGCATAGGAAAGATAAGTGGTGTAAACTGGACTAGCAAAGACTAATATTTAGTAAGTCCACTAACACAAACAAATTAGGTTTTTGAGTTGTACACTATGTCTATGATGAGAAAAATATTTACTTAGTATTTTAAGTCATACAGTCAATTATTTTATAATAAACTATTAAATTTCTTTTTTTGAAAATGTTTTCTTATTTGAAGATATGTAAAGAAAACTTTAACATTTATTTAGTATGATGCAATGAATGCATACTTTTTCCAGCAAACAATGTTTTTCTTTCTCTCAATAACTTATACCCTAATTTGACTAATTCAGGTAATTTACTTGACTTTCATATGTATTTGTGGGGTTTTTTTGTTAATAAGTAATAAAATATTTTAGAATACGTTTTTGAGTATTTTTAAACATAAGATGCGTTACAATTAATAAAAGAGTAAAAAGGTTGAGCAAAACTATATAATGAAATTCGCTAAAGCATTATTTTTTAATTTTGTAATTTAAAAATTTACAGCAGTTCGTGTAGCCAAAGGTGGCAATGTTCTCTGTTTT
>NW_012135636.1:2775557-2793173 GCF_000956105.1 Propithecus coquereli | reverse complement strand
TCTAACTCCTGAGCTCAAACAATCTGCCCGCCTCGGCCTCCCAGAGTGCTAGGATTACAGGCGTGAGCCACCACACCCAGCCAAGAGGCATAAAATTAATGGAAAAATCCATTAATTCACCTCAATATTCTCTTCACCAGATCTATAAATTGTGTTCACTTGATCACACTACTTACATTGCTTATTAAGTAGCTATTACTTAAAAAACAATTAAAGAGAGAAAATATCAGAATAATAATATTCAATTTAGTTTTTCATATATTGGAGTAAAGACCCAAACTCTTACAATGTGCTATTTGCAGAAATATTCTAGCAAAGGAAGGCTAAAAAACTTCTATTATTTCATTTTAAAAGTAAAATGTTAAGAATTCCAAATATCATCTCATAAGCAGTTATTTAATGTCATAATATGTTACTAAATTTTAATCTACTTTCTTATTTATATTCGGTCCCTAAACCAAACTTAATATACCATTATAAAATTTAACAAATTGTGCTTTTTCTTACATAGCTGAAGTCAAACACTATGTAATGTTCCATATTATGAATATTAAAGATTGTGTTTAAATAAAATTTATAAAGCAATCAATGTAAATTAACTTCTTTTATCTTATGCCAATGCAAAAAAGGATGTTTAAAACACTACCTAGAGAATATATATTGCTATTAAACAGATTCAAGCGTTAAGAAAGGTTAGGAAATGTTGCTTTAACATTGCTAAGGTTTTGATCATTCTAAACCCAGAAAAGTTTCAATTAATGACGAAGGAAGGAAGTCAATGATTTTTATACTGCCAAGTGAAATGCAGCAAGCCAGAATAACTGGTTAGTTTTATTAAGGTATCTTATTAAGATGGCTTATTAAGCTACTCACTATTGTTTTCATAGGGCTTTAGGCTGATACTAAACTTTAAAATGTAGGATTCGTTCCTTCCTAACTTTCATAAAAGTCATATATAATTAGCACTGAATGAAATTTTCTAATGTCAACATTTCAAATTTTGATTAACAGGGAATACAAATCAACTTTATTCAAGTTTAATTCAAAAGACGGGCAACATCCTTTGGGAGACTAGCAGAGATAATATATCAATGCAACTTCAAATTTCAGACTAAGCCATGGGCCTACAAAGTAAAAGTAATATTCAACTTATTAAGCTGGCATCATCGCACTCATTTTCTCTACCTGATTTAACTTGGATTCATAGAAACCATATATTCTCAAATTGAAATCAACATCTAGGGTTTAGAATATAATCAGGACCCTACTGTTGATAGATTTGATGATTGATCTACACAGAGTATGAAAGATGATGAAAATAAAGATAAAGCAACAGTTGACAAAAGTGGTGCACATACTGAACAGGAGTAAGATATGACATTTAGACAGTGTTAGGGTTTCTTGATAGCATGTAATTAAAAATGTGGCCAAATTCCACAAGGTGGAAAGAACTGGAGTTCAGATCCATAATATCACTATCATTTTTGAACATGAAACATCATTCAATAGAAATCATACAAGTTAGGATAACTTAGGAAGTTATCATCAGTGTTATCTTTAATGAAGATAAATCAGCTGTGTCTTTTTTTTCCCCCTAGAAGTGTCTTTTTCATCTTTTATACAGTATTCAGGGTGAGAACTAGAGTTAGGTGAGTGAGGCACTCATTTCAAGTTAAAATTTAAGAGGGCCAGCTGGGTGTGGTGGCTCATGCCTATAATCCTAGCACTCTGGGAGACCAAGGTGGGAGGATTGCTTGAGCTCAGGAATTCGAGACCAGCCTGAGCAAGAGTGAGACCCAAACTCTACCAAAAACATAAAAATTAGCCGGGTTTTGTGGTGTGCGCCTGTAGGTCTAGCCACTTGGGAGGCTGAGGCAGGAGGATTGCTTGAGCCCAAGAGTTCGAGGTTGCTGTGAGCTAGGCTGATGCCACAGCACTCTACTTAGGGGAAGGGAATGAGACTCTGTCTCAAAAAAAAAAAAGAAAACAACAAATTAAGGGGGTGCAAAAACAAACCGCTCAGTAATAAAGATAAACAACGTTTTAATTAGTTTTCAAAATCAAAATTAATACAAAAACTCCATGATAAACATAATATCAAAAGGAAAGGATCACAATACCTAGTCTGACATTGACAAAGTCTCTGAGGCAAAACTTCTTTACATTATAGTGGGTTTCTTTAAAAGATGAATTTTGATTAAAGGTTGTGTGGTTAAGGTCTGTTATCATTTACATAAGCACAGAATATTTGAGTCAGAAAAATTTCCAAAGTAAATTTTAATAATAACCCCTCAAATATTGTTTGAAGGCACTTGACATCATAAATCTCCCTGTCTAAACTCACTCTGATTTTAAGCTTTAAACTCCTGAGTATTAATATATATTAAGTAAGTTCTCCCAAATTATTTAGACTTACTGATTCTAGTTCCGAAGTAGCTTCTTTTAACTAATTATATGGCTGACTGATGGTCTTTGCTTGAATTAATTACCCTAGGGGCTACGATGTGGTGATTTGCTAATTTTATCATTCTATCTACATTTATTAACTGTTAATAACTATTAATAACTACATGTATTAACTGTCTACTATTCATTAACTGACATTCTTCTGTACAAAAGGGCTTTTTCCTCTCCATCCTCCATCTCTTTTTTTTTTTTTTTTGAGTATGTTTATTTACAGACTCTAGGAAAGAAAAGTTCAATAGTCTATAATCAAATACAGTTCTTTTTTTGATCCATCAATTGTCCCAAGTTTGGTCAATGGGAACATTTTCAAGCTGGCTTCTGTGTCCTTTCTCTATAACTCCATCAGTCTTTGAGCATTTGTTTCCTGGCACAAAAAGATATCCCAGACTTACTCTGTACTTTCTCTGACCCAGACCTACGAGCTTTGGTACCTTTTGATGGGAAATGGTATTTAGAAACTAAAATCTGTATGCTAGGTGTGTCTATTATTGCTTCTAAGGCCCTTTTCAGTGGATAGAGTTAAGAAAAAAATATATTTAAAATCATGAGTTCATATTAATATTTCTAATTCAAATTTAACATTACAGTTTCTTTTTCCTAAAGCCATTTATTTTACAAGGAAAATTTTGGCTCCTAATAATATTTATTTACTTATTTGTTCGATCCAACAATATACATAAAGTAGTCTCAAAATGTTAATACCAATAGCACTATGAACATATTGAGCAAAGTTTAAGATTTCTTCATATTTCTGTTTCTTCTTAGAATATATGCCACTAAGAATGTACACAAGTATGATGATCAAAAGATACTTGAATTAATCATTTTCTCTATAAATGTCTTAAATTTTGATATACAGTTAGGTACATTTATTTCAATTTGCAGGCATTTTTAGAGCTTTCTTTTTATCTTTTAAATTTGATTTTAATTTCTGAATATGTAAAAGATTTACATGGTTCAAAAGTCAAAACTATACAAAAGGGTATAATTAATAAAGTTACACTCCCATCCTCTGCCTGCATCTCCTTCCCACCTACCTACCTCCAAAGGCAACAGTTTTCTTTTTTTCTTTCTTTACTTCTTTTTTTTTTTCTTAGAGACAGGGTCTTGCTCTGTCACTGAGGTCAGAGTGTGGTAGCACCATCATAGCTCACTATAACCCTGAACTCCTGGGCTCAAGTGATCCTCCTATTTTAGCCTCCCAAGTAGCTGGGACAATAGGTGTGCACCACCATGCCCAACCAATTTTTCTTATTTTTTTGTAGAGACAGGTTTTATGTTGCCCAGAGGTAACCACTTTCATTAGCTTCTGATTTATCCTTCCCATCCCTTTTATTCTTATTTCTCACATAAAAGGCAGTCTATTAAAAGTACTTGATTTTTTTCAGTCAGCAATATGTCCTAGAAATCACTCAGTGTCAGTTTATACATATTTTCCTTATTCTTTTTTATGGTTCCATTGTATTCCACTATGTGAATATGCCATAGTTTATTTAACTATTCTATTTGGGTTGTTTTTATTTGCTATTAAAAATAATACTATAATTCTTATGTTGTTTCATATTCATGGAGGTATACATTCAGGATAGACTCCTAGAAGTGACTTTCCTGCAAATGCATATGTAATATTGCTAGATATTCCCAAATTCTCCTCCACAGGGGTTTTACCATTTTGTACTCTCACCAGTAGTGTATGAGAATGTACCGAACCCTCTTTATGCCGGGCACGGTGGCTCACCCCTGTAATCCTAGCACTCTGGGAGGCCGAGGCGGGTGGGTGGATCATTTGAGCTCAGGAGTTCGAGACCAGCCTGAGCAACAGAGAGACCCCGTCTCTACCAAAAAAATAGAAAGAAATTACCTGGACAACTAAAATATATGGAAAAAATTAGCCGGGCATGGTGGCGCATGCCTGTAGTCCCAGCTACGCGGGAGGCTGAGGCAGTAGGATCGCTTGAGCCCAGGAGTTTGAGGTTGCTGTGAGCTAGGCTGACGCCACGGCACTCACTCTAGCCCGGGCAACAGAGTGAGACTCTGTCTCAAAAAAAAAAAAAAAAAGAACCCTCTTTACTTGCAGTTTTCAAGGTCCCTGTAAAGAATCTCTTTTTCAAAAGTTACATGGTACTTACATTGTCTCTGAGGCTAAAATATTATTTTTTCTCCCTTAATATTTCTGATTCCAAATGGGTGATAATACTTTTTAAACTTAAAACATGTATTATATGCAAAAAACATTCAATGGATTACACTTACAGAGTACATTATACTTTTCAAAGCACTTTTATGCATCTGTGTTTATTTGATCCTTACTGCCATGTTTTGAAGTAAAGCAAGTATATCAACTCTATCTTCTAGATGAAGAAATAGAGATTAAACAAAGTTTAATAATTTTTACATACCTAATTAATGACAGTAAGGGTCCTATTAGTTCACTGATATTTTTGCTAGATATTAAGTTGCCTCTGTTATAACTTTCAATCCTAGTGTATTAATTTATTATATGTTAGTGTAACTTGCTAGATAAAACTATTAGGAATACAGACCTAATCGTTATATTTAGTTCACGGATAGCAGAACAGAAAGCTATTATTGGGCTAAGTTCATATTTTAAGTTTATTTTGCATAATAAAGCTTAATTTCTTGGGGTTTAGATTGAGAATTTTACGAACTATACAGTGCTAACCAAGTATAATGATAAAGCTTATTCTGGAAAAATATACCATATTTTTATTTTAAGGTAAGATTCAGCTATGTAAATATAAGTAGCAAGTTGAATACAATGAATTATCTTTCAATATATAAACAATTGTTATTAATTTCTACAACCTTAGAAAATCAAATGAAAAGTAGCAAAAATGTAATTCCAAGTCTGGATTAAAGTTCGAAGGCTTCCTTTGTACCAAACAACATCTCTTTGGATTCTCTGAAAAGGTAAGGAAAGAGTCCTATTCCAAATATAAAATGTTTGACCTAAATTTTTAATTATATTGATTCATTCTTGAGAATGGAAACATAAATTTATTCTATCAAATGGACTTCAAGAAAGTATTAAAGGATGGCATTAACAAATATAAATTGAAAGTCCTCAAACAGAAGCAATGAAATCAATAAGCATAAATATAAACCCCAATTTTAGTCTCTTTCTGATAATGTAAAATGTTCTTCATAAAACACAATCTGTACATTAAAGATGTCATTTATTTTTGAAGTTAAAAAATAACTAAAAGACTTTAGACCCACAAATAAAAGGTACTCCTTTTATCCTTTTCTGAGACATTGACCTGTATACTCATTTAAAAATGAACACCACATCTTTACATTATTAAATCTTTGTTTTGATCTATTAGTATTCACCAAAGTGCCATTTTATAAAACCCCACACTGAATAGACAAGGCTGGAGGTGACCATCTGCAGCTTTAGAGTCTGCGTTTGAATTGATGAAAAGAGCTTTGTGTTTTCATTGCCAAGTTTGATTCTTCCAGTCATTAGGCATTCTCCTCAGATCGCATCAATGAAGCCGGACTCTCTTACACCCATGTGTTAGATTCTCTTCTCCTCATGGTTTCCTTTGCCAGCAATACTCAAGAATGACTATTGGGTCTTAGGCACATTCTTCTCACAGCTGTGTTAAAAAAGAGCATCAGAAAGTCTTCCTAAAACCCATATGTGTATCTGGTCAGTTCTCTGTCTCAGGGTCACCTCACATTGTGGTGTGATTATACAGAGATTCATTCTTGTTCTTGAACTGTGCTACTCCCATCATTCTGGGAAAGATTCAGGCCCTCTGAGAGGCAGTAGTAGAGAACTTCTTGGGAGACTGATGTGAAATACACATAACTCAGCTCAGAAGGCAGACTATTTTAAGAAAGAAGATGTTTCCAGATATTAAATATGCTTTATGTTATTTTTACCTATTATATAGCTTGTTATATGGCAAATGATAACATAAAGAGAAATAACATGCTTACACGTGCTTTAGGATACTGCTGTATGTGGCAAGGGAAAAGTAAAATGATGATGTTATTCCAAGAACTATTAATTTTTATGGCATAAATGCCAAAGCAACCAAAAAATTAAAATTAGCTTAGAAAGTTGCAAAGTACCATTTACTATGTAATTTTTGGAATTTTTTTTTTAATGTTTAGTCAGTCTTTCTATAAAAACACCTGACAAAGTAATCTATAATAGTATAACTATTTTTTTTCATTGTACTTAGATTAAGAACTGAGGGAAAAAACTGCCTCTGTTAAATTGTTCAAGAATATATATATATATAATAATTAAGGAAGAAAGAATATATTTTTAGCTGCCACTATATTCAATATTGTTATATAATGTTTTTTCCTCTTTAAATGTAAATGATCAAGAATGAAGTTTAGGTATGGACAATATTTATGATTTCAACATCGGAAAAAATTACAGTGTAATAAGAAAAGGATTCTTTTATTCTTTAAATTTACTGAGGGCCAAATACACATCTGACCCTAGTAGGGAGAAATAATCAATCAGAATCTTAGAAGCCAAGTGAAATTTGTATTTCTACTTGCTCTTGAGTTCAGTTGAGTTTTTCCAATTATATTTTGGGAATAAAATCTATACCTAGTAAGAAAGTTTTAACTGTTTAGTTAGGCTGTGTAACTGTGTAATCAGATTTTAGATGAATATACTGAGGACTTATTAAAAGCAAACCAGACCATGATTTATATAAAATGTATACATTTTCTATATTAACAGGTAGATGCATTATATCAAATATATGTGTTTAAGAACAGAGGAGACAAAGGGGGAAGTTCTGAGTAAGTTATATCAAGTATAATGATATATCTTATCAAATATAATGAGATTGAGCAACATCCAAGCGGGAATGACAAAAACTTCTAAAAATCTGATTTCTACAATAGCTTCCTTTTCCCTTTTATTTTAAAGTGCACTAGTGATTAGTATCATTAAGTAACCTTTTCCTAGAGAGTTCAAATCACTTTATACCTCTTAGTTTTATCAATTCTTCAACTGATCTCAGGTAAGATGGGTGAGTACTCTTAACTTCACAGAAGTACCCAGGAGTTAAACAGCCTGTCAAGTATTAAACAGTAAGAAGGCTTTTGACTGCAGCTAAGAATAGAATCAAGGAAAAGGATACTTACTAGATCATATTAATGTATCCCTCTGAGAAGCTTACATTTCATATATAAATATACACATGAAAATCACATGTGAATGTCTCAGGTATAAGAACTGCTGCATCGTTCTTAGCCTATCAAGTTTTAGTTAAAATGTATATGATCATCATATCATCAGAAGTAGATTCTATAATTTCCCTAAAATGATAGAAACTCTACCTCCTACTTTTTAAATTATTGCTGCACTGGGACTAATGAAAAACAAAAATAAAACTCCGGTATTTTATTTAGTCTTAAATCAAAACAGTGTGGATCTCCCATATTTTAGTCTTTTGTCCCTGTTTCTTTCATTCCTCTCTATTGTGTTCACCTGAAACACTTTCTATCTATCTTAGCATGTCAAGATATATACTAGCCCAACACTAGTTCATCTATTCGGAGATAGCTTCTGAAATGAAGAATTAGATCAAATACAAGAAGCCATGTTGTATTAATAATTTAACTTTTTAGTTCCTACCATCATGCTCTTTTCTATTCATTCCATAAGTTTAACTATAAAAGGACCCTATCTTATCAGGGAAAGTACAGAGTCTTAGGTTTAGAGAGCCTCTTTTCTTCGTTAGCCTAGATCCTACACTTTGCACTCCACTGGAATTTCTCAAATTCTGGGTTGGGCTCTAATATTAACAATGCTACATTAATCCTTCCCTGACATAAAGGAGTGACCCAGACAATTAAAAACTATATGACTTCTTCATGTCAAAGTGAGACATTCCTTAACAATTTTGATGTAAGCCCAAATTCTTTAATTTTAATAAAAATTTAATATAATTATAAATCTGTCAAACATGGTAGGTATATTTGTGTATAATAAAAGTAGCTCTAAATAAACCTACTTTATGTACTCGATGGATGAGAAAGGTGATCTATTATACAAATATATAATGGAACTGATAATTTTAATACTTGTTTGATGGAGTATAATAAGAACTTGTATTTCATAAGTTAAATAGGTAATCAGGTAATTTAAAAACAATGATTCACAAACCCAGAATATTAAATTCTTTAAAAGTATATCACATGTCCAAGAATAAAAATTAAGCATGTTAGATGCTGTAAATCTTATGATGATTGCTTATGAGTCATCTAAGTCCGTCTTCTATACATAAATGACAATAAAGCCATATCTAGTTAGATCTCCATTTAGAAGGTGCCTTCTAAAGCTAATTGGAGAGGGTATTTGTAGATAAACTATCACAAATAAATTAACTATTTGATCAATTATTTGTTGAGGTACATATCATATTTCACAGAGCTTTTAAATTTCAAACACAAGAAAGATTTTAAAGAACAATTCCCAGAAAAGTTTTAAGTCTTCCCACTTATTAAGAGTACTAATAAATCAAAATCTCCTTTAAACATTATATTAAATATTGATTTACACCTAATGCTCAGTTAAGAATTTGTGAAACTTATCCTTTGATTCAATCAATAAGTATTTATAGTGTTAAAGCATGTCTCATATTGCCTTGGAACTTACAGTCCAACCAAGAATTGGTAGGAAAAATATCACAAGTAAAGTTGACAATAACCAGAATAATTTTAATAAAAACACAATAAAATTGTGAAAAAATTTTAGACTCAGACTTTTCATATTAAACTTAGACTTTTCATATTAAACTTCTTGAGAATATTTTAGCATAATTAATTTTCATTATGGTTAAAATCAGATTCTGGAGCCAGCAATAAAACTAAAAAGTCTAGTAAAACCTTTTGATGAAAATAGTAGGCTTTTTGTTTTTTAATCAAGAAACTGTGGAAATGCTCTGTTCCCCTTCCCAGCACCCAGAGTCATCTATCCTGTTTTATAATTCAACCTGCAAACAGATTAAGCAGCTGAGTTTGTGGAAAGTATGTTTGCTCTACACTAAGAACCCTTGTGTGACACTATGGTGACTCCCCTGACACTTTGAAGAGAACTACAGACCGTTCTTACTCATCAGCAGGGAAACCAGGCTGAGAATTCACAATTTCTTTGTAACTTCAATTTCTTCATAGAAATCAGTATTTGGTAAAGAGGCAGGAAAGACTTTGATAGCTTTACGTGTTCTTTTTTTTTTCTCCCCTCAGTAACACTCAAAAGATACAGGGTGTCCTATATTTCAAAAGGCAACTTACTACTTTAAAACTCTATCAATTGAAATGTTTTAACCTGAATTTTGATATTTTAATTATGTTACAAAAATTTTAAATGAGCAGAAGTGTAAATTTTAAGTAAACGATCTTTTTTAAAAAAGAAAAGTATAGAAAGTTCGTTCTGAAGAGTTGATACATCTTTTCTTGAAAATAAATTTAAAAGTTTATAATTTTGTCTATAGCTGTCTTACCTATTTATTATTTAGTTACAGTTTATGAGGTAATTTGAATCATATCACTATAAATCTAGCCCAAAGTAAAGATATGTAACAAAGTTATTTCAACGTACAACCTAGCTCTTTGGGAGTTCTAACCTCATAAGTCTGGTTGTAATTACTTTAAGTAAC
Source organism: Propithecus coquereli (assembly GCF_000956105.1). Taxonomy (NCBI): domain Eukaryota; kingdom Metazoa; phylum Chordata; class Mammalia; order Primates; family Indriidae; genus Propithecus; species Propithecus coquereli. The sequence goes on along the minus strand of NW_012135636.1, from coordinate 2,783,043 downwards.
TCTGTGTAGCTTAGGCATGCTAAGTATAGCAAAATGTTATCTTTAAAAATCCTTCGGAACTTTTGTTCCAGGCCACAAGAAGCATGCCTGTAGAAGTAAAGACAGATGGAAAGTAAAATACAGCATAAGGAATCACAAAGTTTTAAATCTCTCATGATGAAAACATCATTCAATGGATTGGTGTGTCAGTTTTCTCTTAAATAAATGGGGTTTAGGGATGGTACTTGGCAAAACTATAAGAGAAGTTTTTCCTACAGAGTTCCTGTGCTCTTACCTGCTCTTGAGTTCCCTCTATTTCCACATAACTCTTCCCTCCAAAACCAAGTGCATTCAGTATCAGGAAAAAAGCAATCCAAAAGCTAAATCACAATGTACTATTCTTCCACAAACATGCACATTTTTCAAAGAAGTATATAAAGAGAGTAATGTTTAACCCAAGGGAATGGCTTTCCATTCCCTTGGTAAAAGTTTAGGCTTTATGACAGCTGGGCCAAGAAGCTATTTTTGGGCACTGGTATCTGGCATTCGTTGACTTTTACCCTATAAGGCATTATCTGCCTATAAATACTGGACAGTTTATGGATAGTAATTCTATACAACTTTTCTTGCCAGAAATATTCCCATAGGCTAAAATATTTAAGAAAATATTAAACGTTTTTATGACTCTCAAAGAAAATAAATTTAAAATTCTACAATTAGCAATAGTATATGGTCTCTCTTCACTATTACTACAGGTTTCAGGTCCTTTAAGTGTCATGAAACTTGATGGAGGTGGAAGGTTAGAACAAAGGTTAAAATCTGGTAAATAGGAAGTAAGAGCTCCCGGTTCCTGGGAGAGTGAAAGGTGTGGTGGCAGTGAGGGGAGGCAGGCAGGACCAGCCACAGAGGTCACACTTTTCTATGAAACTGGTAAGCTTTGGGTACTGCCTTGGGAGAAAAAAAATTTTATCACAGACCTAAAGCAGATCAGAGTACATCAGAAATTTTCCTGTGTATTCCTGACTTACTTGCCTTTACTTTATTCTGTTACTCTCTCAAACCATTAAAGTGCTCTAGTTCATTTGTTCAGAAGCATTTACCGAGTACCTACTTTACAACAGGCATCTTCATGAGCTTTTTGGAGGAGATGGAGATAGAAAGGTGAATAGAACAGTATCTATGTCTTATGAAATCTGGGAGATAGCAGATAGGAAATAGATACACAAAACAGTTTTAACACCTAGATGATTAGTAAAGGTATGGATTAAGTACTATGTAAATAACAAAGATAAAAGAAAGAAACAATTAACTGGAGGAAGCCAGTTAAGGCCTCATTGTAGGGGTAACATGTGGACTGGACTTTAGTAACAAAAATTTGTCCAGGCAATAAAATGAAAGAATATGTTCTAAGAAGAAGAAATAGCATGTGCTAAGATGGTGTGGTAGAGGTCGTGGGAGGAAATGATACTAGAACAATGACAGAAAGAACAAGGATGAGTGGCAAAGTGAATGTGAAAGGTAAAAAGAATGAGAGAACAAGGACAGGGCTGAGTTGCTGAAGTCCATTAATTGAGACAGGAAATACAGGAAAATTGGGAGAACTTTATTTTCAGGGGAGTGGAGAGTAAAGAGTTTTGGAAACATGAGACTGGATCTCAGGAGATAGGTGAGTACTAAGATAAATATTTGGAAGTTATTTGGCTAATAGGTAGTAGCTGAAGGTTATGGAAATGGAAGACATTTCTGGGAATTGCATAGAGATAAAATAAAAATAAAATATATAAAGAAATCATTATTTAGGGATAGTTGGAAGATGTATTCCCTGAAAGAAATGGAGTAGGGATAGTTAGAGAAGTAGTAGAAGAAAATGGTGCTATGAACTGAAGAAAAGAAAAGATTTCAAGAAGCAATGGTGAACAGCATTAAATGAGAAAGATAGTTCAGGTAGGGAAAAAATCGTAAAAGGTGACAGCTCTTGTCATTGGGGTACTTGTTAATCTTAATAAGTCCTAAAATAATATTTTGTGATCATATGGTCATGTCTTATCTATATAATTCCCAGACTTCAGAACATAAGATTTCTATTTCCCTCATCATTAAAAAAGACAAAACAAAACACTAAGCACTTAATGAATGGTAAGATGTATCATGTAAATTGTTAGGAATACAAAAGTGACTAAGACAGGGTTCCTACTCTCAAGGAACTCACAGTCTAGTAGGAAGGACACATAAATAGATAAATAATAAAATAACTGTATGGCAACAGGTTCAAGTAAGTGAGAATATTGCTTACTTGAAAAACTTCTAATAATCCTTTTTTTTAAAAAACACAAAATACTATGACAATACACAGAAGAGAGTGATTTTACTTTCTAGGAAGTTAGAGAAGACTTTGTAGACAAGACATATTGAATTGGTCTTGCTATATTGATGAACATGATGATACTAATAATATAATTTATAGAATGCTTATAATAGTAACTGGCACTGCGCTAGGCTATCCAATTATTCCTCATAAGAACCCTTCCTGTGAAGCCAGTTTTACTGTCCAAGTTCTTCATCTGAGGAACTTTTGCTTAAAGAGGTTAAGTAATTTGCTCTAAATCTCATGGGTAATAAGTAGGAGATAAGGATTTAAACCAGGACTGTCTGACTTGATTCTAAAGCCTGTCTTCTATCCTCTATGCTACACTGACTCTCATAGGCTGAATAAAGTTCTCCTGGGAGAAAAGCACAAAAGGTTCCAAGCAGAATGTCCAAAATATACAAAGGCATTTGGTCTTAAAAAGGCAGAGCCCTATTGATGAATTAGACAGTATACTATGGAGTGACATGCCAAGAGAAGGGGGGATTATTTAACGTGCGTTGTTCTAAAAGCATTACATGTTATATCTCATCTAATTCTCACAACGTTATGAGGTAGAAGTATTATTGTCCATGTCAGCACAAAGCTTTAAAATAAAATGTCCAAGTTTACATACACATTCTGAATCTAAAGCCCTGAAATTTTAAACCAGTATGCTATATTAGTGAAGATATATGAGCATTTTTATTTGTTTTCACCATGATTGTATTATTAGTTGTATAAAAACATAGTTAAAAATGGGCCATTGAATTTTGTAGCTAGGAAATTACTGGCTATCTTAAGAAGACCAATTTTTGTATAAGAACTAGTCATAGTGCATTGAGTAGCAGAGGAGTAAATGGGAATTGAAAAATTAGAGATAGTGAATATAAATCAGTTATTCAAGAAATTTGGTTGAGAAAGAAAAAGAGTCATGTGAACCCTTTCAATTTAAATTTTAAATTGCCTGGAATATTGACATATTTTCAAAGGACTCTAAAATATTTGCTTGTGATATTAATTTCAGGCCAGGCACACTAGCTAACTCCTATAATTCTTGCACTTGGGAGGCTGAGGGGGGGATTTCTTGGGGCTAGAAGTTCAAGACCAGCCTGAACAACAAAGCAAGACCCCCATCTCTACAAATATAGAAAAACTAGCTGGGTCTGGTAGCGCATGCCTGTAGTCCCAGCTACTTCTTAGGCTGAGGCAGGAGGATTGCTCGAGCCCAGGAGTTTGAGGTTGCAGTGAGCTATGATCATGCCACTGTACTCTAGCGCAAGCAACACAGCAAGTCCCCATTTCTAATAATAATAATAATAACAATAATAATAATAAATTTCAGATTATATGGAGAATACTAATACCATGTTACAAAGACTTATAATTTTGTTTCCTTTAAGAGGACAACCTTCCTTTTAAACTCAACAAAATAGGCTGATGTCCACATTAACTGCAATGAAGATACATTTTGCCCAACTAATGGCAATTAAAAATGAAATACAATGAATTGAATATGAAAAGGAAAGGCGGTAATGTTTCATTTAGGTCTTATTGTTGGAAATCAGAAGAATAAAAGTTTTAACATTTAAATTTGACATTTAACTCTTTTAAATGACATAGTTACTATGCTTAAACTCTGATCTATAGATTGATGCCATTCCATTTAAAAAGTTGTAATCTTTCTGTGGTTAAATGTACAAAATAAGGATATAGTGAATCTGTCAAACAGTTAAAATTATTTAATTTAAGGCATTTTCTGAGATGATGTTATTTCTACTTCTTGGTATACAAAAGTTCTTTCTTGTCCAAAATGATAATGATAGTTGATCATTGATGTTGATATTGATATTTTTTAACAAATAAAAAATAAACAGTGGACAATATTTTCAAAGATTTTTTGAAAATCTAATTGGTCTCTGGGAACCACTGCTTTAGGGAATTTTAGTCCTATATAGAAATTAAAAGATTACATGTAAAGAAAACTTTGAAATTTGTAATTATGTGTAGATTTTGAGCGAACAGAGCTAAATCAGATTCTGACTGTTAATAATTACTGTTTGTGATTTACAATGAAATAAGATCTTATATATTCTTAGAATGTTAATATATATTGTGAATAACTGGATACAGTTTCTAACTGAATATAAACCTAATCTTTACAAATATATATAATACTTACATAAATCAAAAGTTTCCAGGCACACTGGCAGTAAAGATTAATAAGCACAATTTCTATTTTAAAATGGTCTTTACTACAGTGTACCTTTACTACAGTGTACCTGATGGGATATTAATCAAAATATAGTTTCAGGGATGTTGAGAAATGATTGAGATGACTTATTTTCAAATAAGAAGTAGTGGGAAGTGAGAAACCTTGAAGTGAGCACTACTTCATACTGTAAAACTGGAAAAATATTGTTAGGGAAAAAGGTATGTCTTAAAAATTGAAGGTGATTAGGTATGTGAATGCTGTAATGCTGTTAACAATATATGAAGAAGGGTCTATTACATAAAAAGTGCTTCAGAAAATTATGCTATAATGTTCAGGTCCCATAAATTAACAAGTGGTTTCTTTGTCTGTTAATTTATTCGTTAACATTTTGCTAGCTGTCATAAGGACTGACTGATTATGCAGCTTTATTTAAATTTTAATAAAAATGCAAAGATCATTCAAAATAAACAAATATAATCATACACTGTGAAAAGCTGTAATGAATACTTCAGAAGAACAACACAAGAAAATTAATTTCACCGTACTAGATTCTAGGCACCTAGAGGTCTCAGACTGTGAGGTCACAGATGATCCCAACTCAAGCAGGATTATCGTGAAGCTAAATGAGTACAGTGGTAACTTGACAGCCTCTTCCCCTTGCTAATAACTTTGCCTATTAACTTAGGAGTATGAAATGATTTAAATAGTATGGCCTCCACGAACTGATGATCAGTTATTAAATAAAATGATTTGCCCTAAATAGTCACAATGATTCCCAAGAAAATGACTTTTTGACCCCAAATATGGATATGATATGCAATCTAAAAACAAAAAATTCATTTTGTTCAATCTACTTTTGTCTTAAATGATTAACAGCATGAACAATAAATACGTATTGTCTAGTTCCCCAAAGAAAGTGTTTTTTATTTTGTTTCACGTTTTTGAAATAACGCAAGATCATTCTACTTACTTCTGAACTTTTTCACTGGCCACTTGGGAGGCCTCTACGGCATGCTGAAGTTGTAATTCCATGTTTGCTCTCTCTGTCAGAGCTTGTTGCAGTTGGGTAGCCAGTTCCTCATTTTGTTGTTGAGTGATGGAAACAATGCTTTCTCTGTTTTTTAAAGCTTCTTCATAGGTACTAAGGGTATGGTTAAACTGATCCTTCAGATTTTCTTCTTGAGATAAAGATTTGTGTAAACTGAGAAAATACAAAAATAAAGATAAAAAAATGTATGCTGACTGATCAATGATCTATTTGACAAAAATCTCCATTTAGAGTCCCCATTTATAAAAATCAATAAGTAAATGTTTAAATGAGTAAATAAAAATAATTTTTCTGTCACAATATTATAATTGATCATTTCTCTGCTACTAGGCTACAAGCTACCCAGACAAATGATTATGCTACCAAAACATACAAAAAAAAAGATGCTGCAAGATGTTAATTTAATTATATCAGTGTAAATATTACATTCAATTTTCTTTAAAAGGAATAGCAGAGAACTGGAAAATAAAGTATCTCTATGCAAATAAAAGAATATAATAAGCTGACTTCAAAGAAGTCAGAAATAAGAGAATGGGTATTGGTTTAGGAGATCCAGGGTCTAGTCTGCTAAGCACTTAATGATAATGAATGAGGTTTATGCAAATACTGACCAGCCTTATACACAGCATTTTCTACTTATCACAGTTGAGATATAAATGAAGTTAAAATCACTAGTCAGACTGCACAGAAATAATACATTTTAGATATATTTTTGGTTAATGAATCTTATGACAAATACATCCACTCATTAAGTTATATAGAGAAATAGCATATAAATTAAGACTGAATGAATGCAGAAGAAAATGCAGACAAATAGAATCCTAAAATGCTAAAGGTCAAATCTTTGATATGTCATTACACCTACCGCCTGAGGTTATTTTGAAATGGCACCAAGCACCTCACTCAATTAAATAAAGACATTTTGAAAATATAAATATTTAATAAGGGAAATTTAAAATCCACATAGGAGATGTTCTTTTTTTATTAAATAAAAATCATTTCAGTATATGCATACAAAAGAAATGTTGATTGGAGACTTGAAATAAAACAACCTAACTAGATAATACAGATTGATATTGTGAAAGAAAGCAATATAATTCCTAAACCTGTAAAAAGCTAGTCTGTGAACTTTAGCACTGGCCTAATATCTACCTAGTCTGATACTTTATTTAAAACTGTTCAAACTAATTATAATTTTTTCTTTTAGTTTAAGTTACCAATAATATGCCTTTACAATGTGCTCACTTTGGAGAAGGTATCCCATAGGAATAAGATGGACATAAAACAAGAACAGTCAGCAAATCATTTCAGGATTCAAATTTGTCCCTAAGAACAGAGACTATTACTAAACTCCAGTCAATTGGTAACTATATACAAAATTACAACAGTGCGCAGTGTCACATTTGTAGAGTGCAAAAAAGTATCTTCCTTTGTGTTTTTCACATTGTTATTAATTTAACTAAGCCTATTTCATTTCTCAGTTCTACCAACCCATATGTTTAAAGACTGTCTCTTGCCCATTTTCCTATTCTTTCTATGGCCTTTCACACTTTCTGCATCCTGCCTGTTCCAAGTTCCAGTTTTCTTCAGTCAACCCTCTTTATCCACTTGAAAGATACAAGAAAGAAACTAAAAAAAAAGAAACAAAAAATAAAACCTTAACAAGATGTCTGCTTATGTTCTTTATATTTAAAACATTACTTACATTTTAATTGTTCATTATATTATAAATTACATAAAGTACACACAAAGTATGCAGCTTGACAAAATGTAAAGAACAAAATACAGAAACCTAGAAAATGTTCTACTGTTCCCTCCCAGCTGATTCCCTTCCCAAAAGGCAATTACTAATCCAACCTCCATCGAGAATAGTATTGCCTGTTTTTGAAATTTTTTTTTT
>NW_012135636.1:2749973-2773512 GCF_000956105.1 Propithecus coquereli | reverse complement strand
TCAGTATGATGTTGGCTGTGGGTTTGTCATAAATGGCTTGTATCATTTTTACGTAAGCCCCATCTATGCCTATTTTTGTTTTTGAACTTTTTGTCTGGCTTACTTTGCTCAACATTATGTTTATGCAATTCATTCTGTTGTTGCATGTAGATCGTTGTTTTTTATTGCTATGAATTATTCTGTTACATACATGTATCATAACTTATTTAACCACTTCACTGTTATTACCATGAATATTCTTGTATATGTCTTTTGATGGATCAGTATTCATTTCTGGTGTAGAATTTCTCAATAGGGTGTATGTATATTCAGATTAATAAGATGCTACAAACAGTCTTGCATATTGGTTGTACCAATTTACATTCCCATCAGCAATGTATGAGAGTTTCAGTTGCTCTACATCTTCCCACATGTTGGTATTGTCGGTGCTTTTAACTTTAGTCATTCTAATATGGGTGCAGTGATATTTCATTCTCTTAATGCTGTCTTTTGATGAAGGTTAAGTTCTTAATCTAAATGAAGTCCAATTTATCATTATTTCTTTAATGGCATTGCTTTTTTGTCCTATTTAAAAAATCTTAGTCTACTCAATTATTTATATTTTAACCTTAAATATATGGCCTCATTTAAAACTCACTGTGGGCCAGCTTAGTTTAGGAATTCTGCATTTGTCTATCATGTCTAAAACACTAACCAATTAAATGCTAAGACTCAATGATTCGGTTTTTTAAATCTCCCATTATTAAAATTATGACATCTTGATTTAATTCCCTAATCATTCTTCACTTCCTAGTCTTTTATCATGTAATCTTTTTTGGGCAAATTTATACCTGATTTTGAGTTTTCTCTCAGACGGACATGTGTTGGACCCCTTACTCTCAAGCTCAAAAAGCTACTCATCATTCAAAATGCCTTGGAAACCTTTTAATTACCATCAAGACTTTCTCAAACAAAAGCAGTAGCTGGGCAATCTTTTATAAAAAGGTAAAGTAGATAATGTCACTTAAAATCCTGCAATGGTATTTCACTGCACTCAGAAAACAACCTCTAAAAAATAACTATTCATATATTTGAATTTGTTTAATCTCACGACAACCTGTGTGAGAAGTCCTATTAATATTCCTTTGTTACTGACAAAGAAACTGAAACAAAGAGAATTCAGTCAACTCCATGCATGTAGCATAGTCAGAATTGGAACCCACAGTCTTTCTCCCTGCACTCGAACACTCTCCTATATTTGATGTAGTCTATAAAGCCCTGTATTGTCTGGTGTCTCTACCTGCTTCCTTACCTTTTAGCCAGGCATTCAGATTCTCAAGTATGTCCAGCTTTTTCCTGCTTAAGGCATTTATTGGGAATGGCTTTCCCTCCATGCTTCTCCCTGACAAACCCCATCTCATCCACTAAATCTCAATATAAATATCACTTTCTCAGATAAATCTTTGTGACTTCAATCTAAATTTTGATGTTGCCTTTTTGTTATTCTGTCTCATAGACCCTACTCTTTTTTTCTTAGAACTTATAATAATAATTTGCAGTTTTTTCAATGTCATCTTGTGATTTACCTCCAATTCCACTGTATTAATACTACTTTTACATAGAGTAATTTTATTTTATGAGAATATGCTCCTTAAGAACTTGAATAAATCAAAACGTTTATAATTCCAAGGAAATTTTCCTATAGGAATAAAGGTGAAGCAGGAGGGCCATATTCCCAGCATATATAAACCTATAACCATTGAAGCACATTTTTGCTTTGGTGCTTCCTTTTCCTCAGAGTGCTTGTTCCTAAATTGGTGACAGGGCCCCATTGTTTAGCTTTCTTCAGAAAGTCATACCACATTTAGCCTCTTTCCAAAGTTACTAATTTTTAGATGCATTTTTTTTAGCATAGCAGTAGCATTGTAACTTAAGGGCACTTAGATTATATGGGAACATATTTTAGGTTATAGTAAAAATAAATGATAAAATAACATCAGAAGAGTCACTAAATCACTCTCAGAAGTTCCAAAGCATGTAACCAACAGGGTGGCTCATACAATATCTGCATAGGATGGTAAATATTTCTGTTTACCATGAAAGTTATAAAGTAATAGGATAAAGTGTCAATTCACTCTTCCAGTTTTGAATTATATAATTCTTAATGAATTTAATTTTCTAATTTAGTATAGAAAGTAAGACTTTAAAAACTATTTTGACTGAGTAATATTTCATATAATCACATCAAATAAGCCTGTACATTATCTCCTATGCTGCTTACCATGTTGAATCCAATGGCAGGCCAAGATAGAAAATGTCCTTCAATGGATATTACTCTAGTGATTACCATGTAATAGATCTCTTTTCTGTAGTGGTTTCTGTCTTAGTTTCAATGGTTCCTGGTCTATTGTCTTATGTCTGTGGCCCTATTTTCCTGGTCCCTGACTCTCTATCCTGTCTTAGCTTTAAATATCTTGGAAGTATCAAGTTTATGACCCACTTATATAATATTTATGTTCTCTTCAATTTGTCTGCTTATCTGCTTGTTGAACTTTCTCTCTCAATGGTAATGTCACACATGGATTCAGCTTATTCTTGCAACTAGTACTTTGCCAATTATACTAAGTTTTGATGCTACTTTTCCCAACTTCTTCTTGTCTCCACAATCAAGTATCACTCAAGTCCTTACATGAGATCATTTTACTTATCATCCTACAATTTGCACTTACTCTTCTCTTTATGCTTCATTTCTTTTACAATAATTGTTCAATTGTGTGTTCTATATATGGCATTTATTTTAATTGGATAGATATTTTGGAATAAAATTTAGAAGCGAGGTACAAAAATATAGATCAGTAGTTCTTAACCAGGAGTTATTTTGTCTTTCAGAGGACATTTTGTAATGTCTGAAGACATTTTTGGTTGTCACAATTGGAGTAGGGTTGGGGAAGAATGCTGCTAGGATTTAGTGGATAGAGGTCAGAGATGCTGCTAAATGTCCTATAATGCAGAGCACAGACTCACAACAAGGAATTATCCAGACCAGTATGTCAAGAATGCTGAACTTTGTGTAGATGAAAAGATGTTGGGTTGAATTTAGAAGATGTAGATCCAAATTTCAGTTTTATCATTCACTCTGTGTGGCCTTAAGAAAAAAATATCTAACCCCCTGAATATTAATTTCCTGAACTCTAAAATAATAAGAAAATCTCACAGAGTTCATATAAGAATGAAGTGGTGATCTACATGTATAAAAATATCTGGCATAATACCTGGCAAAGAATAGGCATTCGTATCTGTATAATTTTTAAAAGAAATGATTTATATCTAATTAATTTTGTACAAAAATTACATAATACTCATTTTATAAATACTTTGCTGAAAAACAATTACCTGTTTCTACAAGTTTTTCATGAGTTGAGAGAAGTAAACTTATTTTCTCAACCTTTATTCACTTACTGATAACATCCTGAAATCATTCTTTAAAAAAAAAAAGACAGGTTTGGCTTGTTTTACTGAATTAATATAAAAAAAACCAAAGCAAGTCCGAAAGGTAGAAGTATGTGCTAACTTTTCCTAACAATACATTTCTGAAAGGACAGTGTCTACTTTTACTTCCTGATTTATTGCACCAGTTAATTTGCTAAGGCCCTTTCAAGAAAATAAGAGTTGACTTCCTCACTTATTTTTAAGGAAATCAGCTTATGCTCCAATATAATAGGTCTTATTTCTGAATGATATACAGATAAAGGGGAATATATTCAGAATGGTTAAAAGTGTGGATGAGGAGGTTTAATCTGTAAGTCAGTCTACTAATTCCACGGATTTACTTCCTCTGTTGCTGTAGTTGGTTTAGTTTAATAAAATAACTTGTTAAAGTAATTTCAGAGAGGAAATAATTCCTTTACTATAAAATAAGTCGATACTGAACTTAAAATTTCAAGAATATTAAAGTAGACATAGTGGTCATCATACTTATTAATATTTATTGAAAGCCTTCTGGATACTACATATTGTGATATAAACTGGAGGATCACTAAATATTTGTTGAGTTCATTAACTAGAAATATAATAATCTATACAACTAATTCGAAGGGTTAATTTAAAAATATCTAACTATGAAATGTAATACAGTACTTGGAATGATGCAGGGTCAGTTCCTGATTATCCAAGAGTGGATTATATGCTTCATGATTTTGGTGATGTGGGAAGCAGAGTAGTAGGGGATTATACTCAAAAAGCCACTTATATTTATATACCACTGTATAGATCATAGGCAACAAAGTCTTTTTTTTTTTTTTATAATTTTTTAAAGAGACAGCATCTTGCTCTGCTACCTAGGCTAGAGTACAGTGGTGCAATAATAGCTCACTGAAACCTTGAATGTCTGGGCTCAAGTAATCCTCCTGCCTCAGTCTCCTGAGTATCTAGGACTACAGGCACATACCACCACACCTGGCTATTTTCTTTTTTTGAGACAGAGTCTCACTATGTTGCCCGGGCTAGAGTGCTGTGGCATCTTCCTAGCTCACAGCAACCTCAAACTCCTGGGCTCAAGCGATCCTCCTGCCTCAGCCTCCCGAGTAGCTGGGACTACAGGCATGCGCCACCATGCCCGGCTAGTTTTCTATATATTTTTAGTTGTCCAATTAATTTCTTTCTATTTTTAGTAGAGACAGGGTCTTGCTCTTGCTCAGGCTGATCTCGAACTCCTGAGCTCAAACAATCCGCCCACCTCGGCCTCCCAAAGAGCTAGGATTACAGGCGTGAGCCACCGCGCCCAGCCTGGCTATTTTTGAAAAATACTTTTTAGAAACAGGGTCTCATTGTGTTGCGCAGGATGGTCTCAAACTCCTGGCCTCAAGTGATCCTCCCACCTTAGCTTCCCAAAGTGCTGGGATTACAGGCATGAGCCAACACTCCTGGCCAGGCCTTAAATTTTATCATACAAATTTTATCATATTAATATAACACATAAATATGATTTTATGGGCATCACTAAAATGAAATGAAGAAAATGAAAGATCTAACATTCATGTCATCAGAGTCATGGAAGGAGAAAATTAAGAGGATAGAGCCAAAAAAGTACTTAAAGAAATCATGGCTGAAACCTTTCCAAATGTGGCAAGACACATAAACCTACAAGAAGCTGAGAAAACTCAAAATGGGAAAAACTCATATATGTGCATAATTAAACTTCTTAAAACTAAAACAAAGACAAATGACAGACTCATAGTGTCTTTTTAAAGAATGAATAGCATTCCGTTGTGTATACTACATTTTCTTTACCCATTCATCTGTGGATGGACACTAAGGTTGATTCTACAACTTGCCTACTATGAACAGTGGTACAATGAACATGAGAGTGAAGACATTTCTTTGAAAAAAAGATATCAAATCATTTGGTTAAATATCCAGAAGTGGAACTGCTGGATCATTTGGTGATTCTATTTTTAGTTTTTGAGGAACTTCCATGCAGTTTTCCATAATGGCAGTACAGTCAGCCCTCTGTATCTGTGGGTTCTACATCTGTAGATTCAACCAAGCACAGATTGAAAACATTTTTTTAAAAAAATAAGGATGGTTGTGTCTGTTCTGAACACATACAAACTTTCTTCTTGTTATTATTCCCTAAACAATACAGTATAACCTCATTTATATATCATTTACATTGTATTAGGTAGTAAAAGTAAGCTAGAGATGATTTAAAGTATACATGCATAGGCTACAGGCAAATACTATGTCATTTCATAAGGGACTTGAGCATTGTATATTCTGCTATCCACAGGAGGTCCTGGAACCAATCCTCACAGATAATGAAGGAAGACTGTACTAATTTACATTTCTAACAAGCATATACAAGGGTTCCCTTTTCTCCACATCCTTGCACTTGCTATCGTTTGTGTTTTTTAATCAAAGTCATTCTGACAGGTGTAAGATGATATCTCATTGTGGTTTCAGTTTGCATTTTCCTAATGATTACCAATGTTGAGTATTCTTTCACATATTTGTTGGCCATTTGTAAGTCTTCTTTTGAAAAATGTCTATTTAAGTCCCTTGTCCATTTTTAATTGTTTTTTTGTCTCTGTTTTCTTGCTACTGAATTGTTCGAGTTTCTCGTATATTTTAGATATTAACCCCTTATCAGATATATGACTTGCAAACATTTTCTGTCAATCTGTAAGATGTCTCTTCATACTTTTAATTGTTTCCTTTACTGTGCAGAAGCTTTTTACTTTGATATAATCCCATCTATTTGTGCTTTTGTTTCCTGTGCTTTTGGGGTCACATTAAAAAAACCATTAACCAGCCCAATGTTGTGTAGTTTTCCCCTATGTTTCCTTTTAGTAGTTCTACAGTTTCTGGTCTTACATTAAATCTTTAATCCATTTTGAGTTGATTTTTGTATATGGTGTGAGATAAGGGTCTCATTTCATTCTTCTGCATGTGGATATCCAATTTTCCCAACACCATTTATTGAACAGAATATCCTTTGCCCATCATGTATTCTTGGCACTTATGTCAAAAATCAATTAATTGTACATACCTGGGTTCATTTCTGGGCTATTCTGTTCCATTGGTCGATGTGTCTATTTTTTTGCCAGTACCATACTGTTTTAATTGATATAGCCTTGTAGTATAATTTGAAATTAGGTAGTGTGATGCCTTTAGCTTTCTTCTTTTTGCTCATGATTGCCTTGGCTATTCAGGGTTTTTTTGTAGGTCCTTATGAATTTTAGCATTATTTTTTCAATTTGTATAAGTGACATTGGAATTTTGATAGGGATTGCACTGAATCTGTATATTGCTTTGGGTAGATCACTCTGGTGTGAACATTTTCACAGTATTAACTCTTCCAATCCATGAACACGAGATATATTTCTATTTATTTGTATATTCTTCAATTTCTTTCATCAACATTCTATAGTTTTCATTGTCTACAGGTCTTACACCTTCTTGGCAAATTTATTTGTAAGTATTTTTTTTTCGTAGCTATCATAAATGGGATTTCTCTCTTGATTTCTTCTTCAGATAGTTTGTTGTTAGTGAATAGAAATGCTGCTAATTTGGGGTGTTGACTTTGTATCCTCAAACTTTACTGCATTTGTTTATTAGTTCTAACAGATTTTTGGTGGAGTCTTTAGGGTTTAAAATCATGTTGTCACAAAATAGTGACAATTTAACTTCTTCCTTTCCTACTTGGATGACTTTTATTTCTTTCTCTTGCCTAATTGCTCTGGTAAGGATTTTGAATACTATGTTGAATAGAAGTGGTGAGAGTGGGCATCCTTGTCTCATTCCACATCTTAGAGGGAAGGCTTTCAACTTTTCACTTTTGAATGTAATGTTAGGTGTGGGTGATCCTTTTAATATGTTGTTGAATTCAGTTTGCTAGTATTTTCTTGAGGATTCTTGCATCTATGTTCATCAAGAATATTGGCCTGTAATTTCCTTTTCTTGTAATGTCCTTGTCTGGCTTTGGTATCAGGGTAATGCTGGCCTTGTAAAAAGAGTTTGGAAGTATTCCCTACTCTTCATTTTAGGGAAAAGTTGGAGAAGGATTGGTATTAGTTCTTCCTTAAATGTTTGGTAAAATTTGGCGGTGAAGTCTTCAGGTCCTGGGCTTTTCTTTGATGGGAGACTTTTACTACTGCTTCAATCTCCTTACTCATTATTGGTCTGTTCAGATTTTCTATTTCTTCATGATTCAGTCATGGTAGATTGTATGTGTCTAAGAATGTATCCATTCTTCTAGGTTATTTAAGTTGTTGACATATAATCATTCATAGTAGTCTATTATGATCCTTCATATTTCAAACCTTTCAAAAAAAGGAGGCATTAGGCCCAGATAGTTTCACTGGTGAATTCTACTAAATATTTAAGGAACAAATGATACAAATTTTCTACGATCTCTTCCAAAAAATACAAGCAGAGGAAACACTTCCTAACTCAATCAGTAGCAAAACTAGATTAAGACATTACAAAAAAGAAAATGTGCAGGACAATATCTCTCATGAACATTATGCAAAAACCCTCAACAAAATATTAGCAAATGAAACCCAACAAAATATATAAGGAATTATACAGTATGACCAATTGGGACTTATTCTGGGTATGCAAGGCTGGTTCAATATTCAAAAATCAATTAATGTAATTTATCACAAAACAGTCCAAAGGAAAAAAAAATCATGCAATTATAAAAAATGCAGAAGCAATTGACAAAATCCAACATGCATTCATGATAAAAACTCTCAGCAAACTAGGAATAAAGAAGAATTCTTTCAACTTTTTTCCCCCTCTTTTTGTAGAGACGGGGGTCTCACTCTGTTGGCCAGGCTGGGGTCATAGTGGTATGATCATAGTTCACTGTAACCTGGAACTCCCAGGCTCAAGTAATCCTCCCACTTCAGCCTCCAGAGATTACAGGCACACACCATCACGCCTGGCTAATTTTTAAATTTTTTGTAGAGACAGGGAGACCCCGGCTGGTCTCAAACTCCTAGCCTTAAGCAATCCATCTGCCTTGGCTTCCAAAAGTGCAGGGATTAAAGGCATGAGCCACTGCCCCTGGCCCTCTCTCAACTTGATACAGAATATCTATGAAATCCCTAAAGTTATCACATCTAATGGTGAGAAATAAGATGCTTTTCCCCAAAGATCAGGAACAAGGTAAGAATGTGCCTTCTTATTACTCCCATGCAACATTGTACTGGAAGTCCTAGCTAATGAAATAAGACAGAAAAGGAAATAAAAGGTATACAGATGGAAAAGAAAGATATAAGACTGTTTTTGTCTGCAGATGACATGACTGTCTACGTAGAAAATCCCACGGAATTGACAAAAACTAACCGACCCACCAAAAAAAGAAAAAAAAACACACAACAACAACAAAACAACCTCCTGGAACTAAGAAGTGATTATGGCAACGTTGTAGGATATAAGATTATTACAAAGCCAATTGCTTTCCTATGTAGCCACAATAAACATTTGTAATTTGAGATTAAAATACAATATTATTATATTAGTGCCAAAAAAGAGAAATACTCAAGTATAAAACCAACAAAATATGTATAGATCTAAATGAGGAAAACTACACAACGCTGATGAAAGAAATCAAAGACCTAAATAAATGAAGATACATTACATGTGCTTGGATAAGAAGACTCAATATTGTTAAGATGTCAATTCTTCCCGAATTGATCTATAGATTCAGCACGATCTCAATAAAAATTCTAGCAAATTATTTTGTGGATATCAACAAACTGATTTTTAAAGCTTATGTAGAGAGGCAAAAGACCCAGAATAATCAGCTCAATATTGAAGGAGAAGAAAGTTGGAGGACTGACACTATCCAACTTTAAGAATTACTGTATAGTGACAGTAATCAAGATATTGCAAAGGAATAGACAAACAGATCAATGGAAGAAAATAGAGAGTCCAGAAACAGATCTACACAAATATGGTTGCCTGATCTTTGATAAGGGAGCAAAAGCAATTCAATGGATAAAGGATAGTCTTTTTCCAAATAGTGCTGGAATAACTGGATGTCCATATGGAAAAACAAATCTAGACAAGGACCTTCACAAAGGTAACTCAAAACGGATCATAAGACAAGATAGTAAAACACACAATTATACAGCTTCTAAAAGATAATACGAAAAAATCTAGGTGACTTTGGGTTTGGTATTGAGTTTTTAGATACAACATCAAAAATATGATCCATGAAATAAAAAATAGGTAATTTGGACCTTAATAAAATTAAAAATTTCTGTGCTTCAAAAGGCATTGTAAAATAAGATTCTTTCAGTAAATTAATGTAACTTGTAGATAACAAGCTCGTAGATACAATGTAGAAGAAACCTCTGCAGAGTGTTAAAGGCTGGATTAAATTACCTTTAAATGATCTCTCAATGTGGAGGGCTAGTTAAATATAAGATACCATAATTTTTCATCCTAATTCTACTTAGATGGGAGTACTCCATCTAAGAAAAGTCATGAAGGAGGAGTGTCATCTGCACAAGGGTCAGTTCTAGACAAAAGTATTTTTGAGGAGTTTAGCACACACTTTCACTAGCCAGTTTCTTAGCAAATGGCTGAGCTGTTTCCTTAACTATTGGAAATTATGCCCTATATCATTAGGATAATAAATAATTATACTAAAAATGTAGTAACGGCAAATAATCAACTGTTCTTATACAGGTTCAATATTTTTCAATTTTGTTAATGATTCCAATTAACTCCCTTAGGAAAAGTAAATCAAGTTCTATTAAATATATAGTTTTATTTTACATTATATGCAGCTTAAGGATAAGCACTGATGCTGATCTCAGATATGAGGTCTAAACAAATTCATTTTATGGGACCATTATAAATGCACAGTGCCTGACACACAGCTGTTTCCGAATAGCTATTGGCTTAATTTAATTGCTGAATGTAGGGTTCAGTCAGTATATGCATATTGTAAGCATATGCTTTGCTTTACTTGGAATTGGGTCACTGCATTGAGACACCTTAGGTCCTCATTCTCTTCCTCCTATAAGTGAATGACTACTGTGTGCTGGGCACTTTGCTAGGGCTAGAGATAAGAGTATTGACTGAATACACATTTCAAATTATTATAAATGCTATAAAGAAAGGGAGGCGACATTTGAATTGAGATTTAAAGATAAAAGTAGGTATTAATTAGAGGGAGGGTAAAGGAAGGATTTCAGGCATAGGGAAGAGCAGGTACAAAGGCCTTATGGTAAGAGAAAGGATGTCTGAAAAGCTAAATGAAACCCAGGTAGGCTAGTGTTCAGAGACCATCAAAAAAGTGGTTGGAACCAGATCATACAGGGTCTTTTTGGAATATGAGAAAGACTTTGGTCTTTATCCTAAGGCAAATAAGAAGCTACTGAAGGATTTTAAAGACAGGGTAATAAGATCTTCCTTTTAAAAAACCTGCTCTGGCTAGGAGGTGTTTTGTATAGCTAAAAGTGTACCCGTTACCTCATAGGACAATAGGCCTCTAACTGGTAAGCCTCACTTTGCTCCTTCTCTGAGTGGGATAGCTCTGGAATTTCAAGAGAACATGGAATGCTACTGAGGCTCAAATCTAGGAAATACTATAAAGTTCAGGAACTCACCTTTTAAGTTATTTGGACTAGATATACTATTTATGAAGATAGGAGTTTTTGTTGTTTTCTACCAAGGATTCTGACTCATCAAATTCTGAAAATATTCCAGTCTGGTCTAAAATATCAGATTTCTTTTGGACCTAGTTTGGATCTATGCTTGCTGTCTTCACCTTCTCAACTTCAATTCAAGGAACTACAATCTGCTCTGTCCTCAACTGAATCATGTTGCTAAATATAAAAGACACTTTTCAATCCTTGTTTTATTTGACCTATCCGAAGACAATTCTTTCTGGAAATGCCTTCTTTCCCCACTTTCCAAGACAATACACTTCTAATTTCTGCTTACTTTCCTTGATGCTTCTCAGTCTCCTTTGGGAACTTCTTTTTCTCTATTCAACCCTTAACTGGTATCTTTTCACTCTACCCACTCTCCCTTGATTTCAATCCACTTTCATGGCTTCTCTAATCATCTATATGGCTAATGACCCTTTAACTCTTATTTTTTATTTATTTATTTTTTCCTTTTTTTTTTTTATTTCAGCATATTATGGGGGTACAGATGTTTAGGTTACGTATGTTGCCCTTGCCCCGCTTCCCCCCCGAGTCCGAGTTTCAAGCATGTCCATCTCTCGGATTGACCCTTTAACTCTTAAGTATTTCTCTTCAGCTCAGATTTCTGTCTGGAGCACCAGATAATATACATAACCACCTTATAGACATCTCCATATGACCATTCTTCAAATATCTACAACTCTATGTCTAAATCTGAACTCATGATCTCATTTTATATCCCTCTCCAATCTGGCTCTTTCTCTTCCTCCTCCTTTCCCTGGGCACCACCATCTACTCAGTTGTTTAATATCTATCATCACCTTACAATCTAATCAGTTCTGTTGTTTTAATCTTAAATCTCTCTTGCATTTTTAATTTCTTTCCAGCCTTGTCATAGTCTATTTTCTGCTGCTATAACACAATACTACAGACTAGGTAACTTATAAACAACAGGAGTTTATTTGGTTTAGGGTTTCAGAAGCTGGGAATTCCAAGAACATGGCACTGGCATCTGGCAAGGGTTATCCCATGGGGGAAGGCGGAAGGCTGCACGTGAGAGAGAAAATGGGGGTGGAACTTATCGTTTTACAAGGAGACCACTGCCAAAATAACTAACCCACTCCCACAGTAATAGTACTAATCCATTCATGAGGGAGGAGCCCTCATGGCAACCTATTAAAGGCCCCACCTCTTGATACTATTACAATGGTAATTAAGTTTTCAACACATGAACTTTTGGGAGACACAATCATAGTAAGCCCTATTACCATTATCTTAATTTAGAGTGCCTATCATTATTTTCTTAAGTGGATTACAACAACAGTATTTTCACTTGTTCCTTGAGTCAGTTTTTTAAAACACAAATATGAATGTATCATTCCCTGGATTAAAACCCTTTAATGACTCCTCACTATTTCTAGCATAAAGTCCAAATTCTTTAAACATCATTTACAAAGCTTTTGTGCCTCTCTTTCCAGCTCCTTTTTCATCATTCACCTACTTACCTCCTGTCACACGGCAGGAGGTGAGTGGCCAGTGAGCTGAGTGAGAGAAACTTCATCTGTATTTATAGCTGCTCCCCATCGCTTGCATCACCACATAAGCTCTGCCTCCTGTTAGATCAGCAGAGGCATTAGATGCTCACAGGAACACGAACCCTACTGTTAACTGCGCATGGGAGGGGTCTGGGTTGTGTGCTCCTTATGAGAATGTAATGCCTGATGATCCAAGGTGGAGCTGAGGTGGTGATGCTAGAGCTGGGGAGCAGCTGCAAATACAGATAATCATTAGCAGAAAGGTTTGACTGCACAATAAATGTAATGTGCTTGAATCATCCTGAAACCATCTCTCCCCACCCTGCCCGTGGAAAAATTATCTTCCGTGAAACCAGTCCCTGATGCCAAAAAGGTTGGGGACCACTGCCATAGAACACTGATTCTATTCCCCCTTTACTTACCTAACTCTTGCTCAGCCTTTAGATATCAACTTGGATAGAAGAGTCTCCAAGAAATCTGATCAGGTGTCCAGACTAGGTTAACTTTTCATGGGTTTCCCATAGTAAGCACACACAGTAAGCACCATGAGAAACTATTCTTTCACCATTTGATCTCTATCTACTACCTAAAAAAGGGTTTAATAAATATTTGTGGAATGAATGAAATTATTACTAATCCCTTAGGCCTACTTCGTGTGGTTCTTAATTTTTTATGTTTTGATGGATGAAAAGAATTGTTGCAATTTGTATATGCCCTGCAGAATATAAACTATGAATATTTGGGACTAGTCTCTAAGTAACCAATGTGGATTAAAGGTTAATTGCTTTGTGAAGACCAAGAGTAATAAAAAATCTAAGATTTAAAAAGGAAATGAAAGAAAGAAAAGTAAGCAAAAATAACTTCATGAGTTATTCTATCCTGGAGGGGGACTTTAAATTGACTCTCACTACTATGGCGACATTGTGGATTTCAGTAGTTTTCCTGGAACACTGACAAGAAGTGCTACTGGAGGCCCCCCTGGTGGCTAAGTGAACATTTGCTTGCAGTGAAATAATTCTGGAAAGAGGTCATTCATTCAATAAATATTTATTGTGCAACTACAGACACACATAAAAATATACACACATACGTATATACACAGGTATATACTGTGTGGCAAGTACACAATAAGTGCTTGGGGATACAACAGTAACCAAAGCAGATAAAAATCTCTAATCTTATAGAGGTTTTACTCATCATTTTATCTTTAGCGCCTCAAAGAATGCTTAATAAATATTTGTGAACTAATTAATTATTGTTTCATAAGGCCTGCTTCCAATCTGGATCATTCTGTATTTCCTTATGTCTTGATGGCCTTCCATTCTAGATGTGGGATTGCATGGCAGGTCCCGTATATAAGGAAGAAGGGCTGTGATTAATTTCTACTTCTCTGTTTTCCTTTATTTCTCTAATTTTAAAATCATTTTACCATAATTTAGTATAATCGCCAAAATGTTAGCTTGTATTTTAAAGGTCTCTTTATAGTGAATAGGTAGGGAGTTATAAAAAATAATCTTTCACCACAATTTTGTTGATGATTTTACCTAAGGTAAATCTCTGTAATGACAGAGAAATGTTACTCATTCATAATAGGATGAGCACTAATTTTAGCAAATTATACACGTGCCTTATTTAAAAGGAAATCAATTTATTATTTATTTTATTATATTTTCAGTGGTTTCTTTGTACCTTATGTGAAAATCGAAAACTTGAACAAAGTTAACTCAAGCTTCTACCAGATTACTTTATCTACATGTTTTAGGGATTAAAAAGATAAAAGTAAGGTTATTGTTTCTTTGAGAGCGACTAAGTAATGTATTCATTGAGGTTTCTTCAAAAGGGAATACTTGGTGTATCAGCAGTCTGACAATGCTAAAACATGCCTTATATCACATTTATAAGCATCAGAATTCATTCAAAAATGTAGCTAATAATCAGAATGAATGTCATTTACTTTTATTTTGATCTCCAGGGAATATTGTTTACTTTACTTTAAAATTTATGTGAGTCATTTGGTTATATGCCTTTTTTAATTAGCTTGAAGGAAGCAATCACTGGGGAGAAAGCGGAAATCAATTTTGATCCGATATTGATAGCTACTGTGCTGTAAACTCTGTGTCCTTTCTAATTAAATGTAAACATGTTCAGTTCTAAAGTCCAGCAGCAATGACAACAGTCACTAGGAAAGATTGCCTAAGTACTGCTCAACTGATTTGCCTGGCCTTTATTTCTTTCAAAGTTGTGCTTGTGCAATCATTGGTGGGGTGAATGCTGGCTGTAACTGACTTTTTTAGGTCATCTTCAGAGAAAAGATTTGACAAGAATGTAGAGTGCTCTGTAATACCTAAAGTTACTTATTAACTATGTCCTTCTGATAGCTAATCAATGCCACTACATAGAGTCAAATTTGGTACACTAAACTGCCCCCCCTTCCCAAAGCCAAGACTTGGTAAATATTTAATGGCTGTAAAGGTGTTTTGCTAGTTATCAAACTGATATGTTAAAGGACTCTTAAAAGCAACTTTATCTTGCCTTCCCTTCCATAAATAATTTGTTCAGCAATATAGTGTGTAGGTGTAAAAGCATTTGGATTATTTCATTTTATTGAGCCTCTTGCTCAGAAAAAGAACAAATGAGAATAAAAAATAATGTTCATTTTAACCAAGTATTATGTCACATAAACATAAGAGGGAAAAACAACCACCACCAAACTCCTCTCCTGGTAGAATGCCAGCTTAAAGTATAAAACAATCCAACCCCTTTCACTTTACTAAATACTACACCAGACTTGTTCAAAACCTGTTGTACCGCTGCTCTCATAAGGAAATGTTATAAAATTTCTGTTACTGTAGGATTGCAACATACTCTGTAAAAATCGGGAGACATTCAGATTTTTGTTTTCTATGCAACATAGTAAAGGCTGTGTTTTGCATATTTACCTTTTTAATTATTTGTTGAGTTTTGAGCCTTTTTGTTTTACCTACTCTAACTCCTGGCCAGGCAGAAAAACTGGCAGTTTTATTTTTTAATAAAAAATAAATTTTCAAATTTTGACTAGACACCAAGATCAGATCAGCACTAGGGGCAGACCTGCTGGTACATGTCTGGGGCCTCAATCTAAAATGATCACAAAAACCTCACCAAAATGATTTGAAAATATGGAGCTAGTTAAATCAAGTTGCACAGGTAACCAATTACTCTTGTAAATGGAAAAATGTAAATCGAGTATGCTCCTGCTGAAATAGGTAGGATCCCAACAGGAAATTAAAATTTTTTTTTCTGGTTCTCACACATAATTACACGTATGTGCAAAGACAAACTCCATCAACTACACTTTACTTTTAGCCAGCTAACTTCTGAAACCAAATAATATGTGGTATCATGCTATAGGTGATTTATTTCTAAACCATTTCATATGCCTCCTTAGAAATTGTCTGGTTTGGAAAATTGCGAAAGACAAGCACAAGAAGATATGGGAGTACAACCTAGGAGTACCCAGCCTAGATTGAGTAAGGGATCAGAGAGAGCTTCTTGAAAGGCATGATGTCAAGCTGAGTTTTGAAAAAGGAGTCGAAGTTAAAGAAGGAAAAATAAAGGGTGTTTTAGGTGTAGAAGGTTGTGTATATCATCACGGTGGTATGAGAGAAACTTAGCCGAAAATATTTATAACTCATGGGCTTGCAAATATGGCTAATCCTGAATAGAAACCTCTGGAGTAGAACACAAGCACTCACTTGCAGAGTAAATGAGTGAGGGAGAGAATATTACCTTAAGAGAGAAAGATAGTGTCCTCATCTAAGTACTTCCAAGTATTTTCTGAAACCAAGAGAGAATAATCCATGCTCTGACTGCTGGAAGGCCAATGTGTGGAAACTCTTGAGTCTGGTTGAGGATATGTTCATTCTCATTCATTCGACAAATATTTATGGAGTATTTACTTTAGGCCAGACACTGTTCTAGGCACTAGGGATAAAGCAATGAATGAAAAAGATTAAGAACCCTACTTTCATGGAACTTTCAGAGTGAAGTTTAATCCAGCTTTAGCGAAGACCCACTTGGCAGGTAAGGTTCCTTTCTGGAGAGCCTTATCTCCAGCCTTAGTCCAAGAGGCTCTTATCTCTCACCAATTTTCTACTCTACACTCTAAATCAAGGCTCCCATATGATAATTCTTTTGATTTTATAGCTAATGCTTTATTTGAATTATATATTTTTACGATGAATCTTCTTCTTATATTATGTATATCTCTGGAATAAATTTTCTGTCAACAAAATATATATTGTGTAATATGTTCTTTTTAGCAGTAAAGAGACATACAAATATTATGCAAATATAAAAAGAATATTGTTACAATTTTTAACAACTAGTCAATTGTAACAACCATTCCTTAAAGGTTGTCTGTACAGTGACATATGTCTATCCCTCTGTTCCAAAAGATTCTACATTCTCATGAGAAAAACAATACTAGATCTCTCTGAAGCAAATAAATCATAAAAACCAACCAATCTAACAAGCAAATTTAAATTTAATTTAAGTTTAGCAGGGAAATTTTTATTGCCCTTGTAGTCCCATATTTACCTAGTTTTGGATTGAAATAGTGGCTTAGGGCAAAATGGCACTGCTACTGAGCTTACAGTAACAACTGATATTAGGGCCCTTTAAATAAGCAAAACTGTATTTCCTTTATCTGAAAAATTCATAGCTATAATATGCTTTTCATTTAATAAGTTTCTATTATGGTTCTGTATAGAACTTATCCATAAAACAAGTTATGAATATGGTCTCAGACAATAATTTGTTCTTGATCTGGGGAATATACTATGGACAGATATCATTTAGCAACCCCTATTTATGTTGGGAAATAGGTATCTGATCTTGTTCACTACTCACAAAAATCTGTTATTTGAAAGGTAGATTCAATTTGGAAACAATATGAATGAAGACTAATTTGGACGAGCAAAAGACTGAATAGCGCAGCTGGCATATTGCCAGGGGAGTGCTAGGGTCAGTATGCATCGAAGACTGTCCAGTTTCACAAAGGGCTCCCAGAGAAGGGGTGCCCCTAAGGGAGTCCGGCAGCACTGACCACTTCTAACCTTCAGGAAACATGTGCAAGAGCCCTGTGGGCTCCTCCACGGTAGCTGCTGTGTAGATTTCTGTTTCTACTCAGTGACTTGGGCTTTTCTTGTTTTCCTTTGGGCTTTATTTTTAAACTGCTTTAGATATTACTGTGAACTTTCCTACTTCCCTGATGTTCATTCAGTTAATGCAGCCAACACCTAATGGGGACCTTTTAGAAAAAGAAACCCAAGTGTGATGTGGTTAGCAGTAAGATTCATCTCCATGTTGTCTGCTGTTGAACTTGACCATAAGGGTCAAGAAAAGTCCAGAAAAGGCCTTGTAACATAGAACAGTCAAGATTGTCCTCAGATGTTCTAACCCGAGTGTTACCAACAGTGGTGCCTTTTGTCCTGTAGAGCCCATGGAACTCTGTTCCAGGTAAGCCTTGTGCTGGAGAGCATCTAGCAACGTAGCTGATGGTCTGGGAGGTGGCCGCCCTCCCCAGCACCTGACAGGGTGGGCACTGGCATACAGGCTGCCACAGGAGGGTCCAGGTGCTGTGAGCAGAGTATGAGGTGGATCCTGTCCATTCTCTCTTGGCTCTCGGTGGATCCTGCCATAGGGGTGGCTTTTGAGGGGTATAAAAAGTGACTCATTCCTTTCCTAGTGTTCTGACCTATGCACCCATGTAGCACAGGACTGATCTGTTTGTTATTTTGGTTGTGAGTCATGCTCCTGTGGAATTGGCAAAAGCTACATTTTTTACTGTCCTTACAAGTACAGTTCACGTTGTCACATGCTATGAGTGTGCGCTGTGGTATGTGCCCATACATATATGTATATGTATTATATATATCACACAGCAGGAATGTCATGCTGCTGTCCAGCAGTGAAGCAACAAGTACAATAAAAGTTGGTTAAAAAAAAAGACTGCAAACTGGCCTTTATCTTATTTATTTTATTGTTTGTTCTTGCAATGGGTATGACGAGTTTCTAACTAAAAGCTACCAACATTAATATCATATAGAAGAAACCTGTATTTTCTTCTACATGATATTAATGAGACAGGGATTTAACAACAATTTTGTCAGCACATCCTATTTTTTTGTAATTGAATGAAACACACTGAACAATAGATTATAATAACAAATGATTAATTTATTTAATGAGAAAATGACATATAAATAGAATAAATCTAATTTGGTAAATATAAATTTATCAGATTTGAGCTGCTAAGGAGATTACTGGTATCATAATGAATTTTAAAAATAAAAACCTTGTAATTTTAATGAAATAACACCAAATTTCTTAAAGTGCATGAATTTCAAAAAAATCTGTGTCTATAATATAAACACATTAGTAGCTGAGTAGTTATAAACTGAATAAGAACATCCCCTGCCTTAAGAAATTCAGAGCTGAGAAGTTGAGAAGACACACAATTATATTACAATTTGGGAGCAGAGACTAAGCACACCTAATCTGGCTGGTGAATGAGAAAGGAGAGTGGCAGTAGGTTATTTAGAAGAGAACAATTCCTGAAAAGACACATGAGACAGCATGAGCAGAAGCACGTGGGTGAGAAAAAGAACAGTATATGGATAACCATAAGGAGTTTGGCCTCAAGTACAAGATAGAGAAAAAGCAAAAGATGAAGGTGAAAACTCAGTCATGGGTTAAATCATGAAGAGGCTAAAAAATAACATTGTCTTGTGGAAATGAAGGACTATTACTGAATGGTTTTCAGGGAAATGGCAGTCAGGAGAAGAGTGGGGAATGAATCCAAAGAGAAAATCAGCAGTAGAGAAATTATTTAGGAGGCTATTTCAGTAGTTCAAGTGAGATATAATGAAGGTCTGAATAGAGTATTGGCTATAATAATAAAAAAGAAAAAACAGATTCAAGAAATATTTAAGAAGTAAAATTGATGGAATTTGTTGACTCACAGGCATTCAGAAAAAAGAGCATTTTTATAAAGGAAGTCGCTGCCTTCAGTTTTAGACATTCTCAGTCGGGGCACCTGTGAAATATCAATTGGAAATGCCCAGCAGACAGTTTTGATAGATAAACTGAAAGTAGAGAGAGATCTGGCCTGCTTATATGCATTTGGGAGTAGTCAGCATATAGGTGGGAATTAAAACCAGAGGAGTAAGTGGAGGCAGTCCATGGAAAAGACATAGAATTATTATCACAAACAATGAAAAAAATTGCTAACAGATAATTTCAGTAAATCATAGTAAGACTTTTAAAAATAAGAGACATTGTCCTTTTCTGTATTCTAAATGAATACCAGAATGAATACCAATCAAAATATTTATCAGCCACCTCCCATGTGCCTAGTACTGAGAGAACTAAGAAGTCAGACTTATTCCCTAGTTAACACTTTGACATAATACTTTATGTCCCACATCACACAGATGCTTCTTTATACACAGATGCTTCATATGATGATAGCTCTCATAGTATAACACAATACTTTATATGTTTTCATTCTGTTTTTATCATAGGATACTTCTGTTATCAACTGTCAGTAACAGGATCATGAGCTGTGATTGAGAGGTGAACAGAATAAGAGGTTTTTAGTCAAAACATGGGCTCTTTCATTCAAATTATTTAACTAAATTTTAGATTCCTCAATTGCAAGACTAAAAATACTGCTTACTTCACACAGTTGTTATGGGGATCAACTTAGATTATAAATATGAAAGAATTCTGCCAAATGTCAATCTCTATATAAGTGTTAGCTAACACTGTCACTGTACCTTCTGTGGTGGACTACCTAGGCAGTGTGGGAAGTGAGGGTTGAAAGATCCACACCAAGGCTGGCAATGATGATTGGCCCCAGAGAAGGCCAACTTGGGGAGCACCCTGAAGCCTGTAATCCAGTTGGAGTAAGGGATCTGGAGCCATGAGCATAGTTCTGGTCAGAGGGTACCCAGGTCATAAGTGGAGCCAGTAAACAGAACACGACGTTTATGGATCAGCAGATGTTAATACTGGGGCAACTGTGGAAATGCCTTATGTTATTTACTTTATTTAGTTCACAGCTAACTAGACCCACTTTGCAGATTCAGATAAATGGCTGTTGAAAAATCTCTCTTGTTTATAATAGTTAGAGCTTGATAGAATCTCTCTAAAAATGACCAAATTCTTTAAATCACACACAGGTGAAAAAAAAAATCTTGGATTCTGGCATAAATGACAGACATTGAAATCTTAAATTTGGGGGATAGAAAAAGAAAGTGATGGTATTATTGACTAGTATATAAGTTTTCACTAATGAGTAACTGACTATCCTAGACATTTCAATAAATAAAAGACGACATTGCATCTGCAAAGAATACTGGTTTTGGTTAGGATACATTGGTAGTAATTCCATTCTTGCCACTAACAAACCATGTTACTTTGGCTAATCCCGTTTAACTTCTTTCTCTAGGACTAATTCTAAATCTGTAGATAATAACAAAAATGATATCTATTGTTGTATTGAGCGCTTTCTTTGGGAACTTACATACATTATATCTAATCTGTACAATATTTTCAAAAAGTAGTTACCATTTCCATTTAAAATGAGAAAATGGAGCTAAACAGGCTGAATAATTTACCCAGAGACAATCAAGTAAATGGTTGAGCCAGGATTCCAACCATGATACGCTTTTTTCCAAAGATTGTGTCATTTTTGTTTTTCAAAACATGATTTTCAAAAGACTCAGCTTAAAAATTTTATAAGACCAATGTTTAATCAAATACAAGTATAAATTCTAAATGCTATAATGTACTGCATCAAAAATTAGTTATGGGATCCTGAGAAAACCACTAAGCCTCTCCCTGTTTCACTTTTTAAATTATTTAAATAAAGGTAATTCATACTACTAATTATCTCACAAGAGGTAGGAAATAAAAAGTGCTCATGACCTTGACATAGAAGACACAACGAATATGGATAACAGTATAATTGCTTATCACATGTCTAAGAAAGCTTATGAAACTTCTCATAATTTTAATGCTCTATGCATGAGTTAATAATAAAAACTATCAGATGGGGATTGAAGAAAGTTTCTTCCATTGGTAAATAAAATGCACATGCTAACACCATTCATTTTCCAATCCATTACTGCTGCTTCTTAATACCACTGCCTGGTTTCTGAAAGGCAATTCCTTAGAAGGCCATTTAACTAAAAATACCTAAGGACTAAAGCTTAAGGAAGAGAGAATGAACATCCTGCTACTTGACATTAATCACATTAACTCAAAGTACCTAACAGACGGCTCTGGCATTATTCCTAACTGGAAGACACTGAAATTAAAGCACAGGGCTTTACAGTTAATGGGAGTTGCACAAGTGAAAATACCGTATGTCAACTTGATAATATGCCCCTAAGTTATTGTTCATGGATAGCGCCATTCCTCTGTTTAATCAAGAGTTAAAGCATGTGCAGTAATTCCCTATTTTCACAATATTCTTTCTGACAATAAAGATAACAACTATGAGAACAGTTTTTAGCTAGCTAAACCTGATGTACTGGTTTTGTTAATAAAAAATTCATGACAATTAATGAAATGGATCCATTAAGACAGTCCCCCAAAGTAGTACAGCTGCCCCACCTACAAATGAACTTCACATGACCTATATTATTCAGAAAGAACTGTAGTAACTTGCACTAAAAATTGTTACATACAAAAGGTTCAAACCAAATCAAAGCATTACTCAGAAGCTGGCAAGATATGTCAAGTGAAGAATGCTTGATATGGCCACTTTTAATCAAGTTTTCATTTGCTGTTCATACTCATAAGACTATTTCTGTAATTCATGCTTTTCTACTATATTAAATTTTAATAAATGCAAATCTACATTTAAGAATCATTTGAAGATATTAATAACTAACATTTGGCTGAGTTCCAGATTTCATACTTTGTTATTACAACTGCACTGAAAAGAGAGACTGTTTAGTGGCCATATCTCTTTCTTTTCATTTCAAGTCCTTAATGGTCAAGTGCTAGGCAAAGAGTACACAGACAAAAGAACCTTATGGTTCATAATGATTTGTTTGATATGCTTTGACAAATATAACTCAGCAGAACATTTATTTTCTACAGTTTCCCCCTTAAAAATAATCATTTATCTAAGTCACACTGTGCTTTTTAAAATCTATTGGATGTCAATTATTTTTCTATCATAAATGTATTTTCTTTCATTAAATAATCCTATGACTATCATGAGAGATAATCAACTCCATTTCCATGTACAAGAATCAGAGTCTACACAGCAAAGCTCATTGTTTATGAATGACAGACCTACCTCAAAAGGCAGGTGAATGTGTAGTCTATCATGAAGATATGGAAATATTTTGACGTACAATCTTTTCTAAATCAAAGAAGCCCCAACATATTTGAAACTATCTTGCATTTAGGAATAAAAAGTTATTTCTGAAAATTCTAAAACACACACACACACACACACACACACACACACACACACACGTGTAGAAGAAACACTGGCTTCTAAGACAGCTTTAAGGCCATCTCAATAAGCTTCCTTCTTTCTCTTCCATAAATGTTAGTTGAACACCTACACCAGTGTGCAAAACAGTGGAGATAAAGTACAGATTTAAAGTACACATGTAGGAGGTGATACACAGATGAATAAGTAAGAAGATTAACTGTTTACAGGTGTTGTGACAAGAGTACAGAGTACATAGCAATGTGTACATGGTAGCTAATATTATCCTGGGGAAGAAGTGTCAAAAAGAACTCCATAGAAAATATCAATCTTGATGAAGAAATGTGATATACACTTTA